>NC_060107.1:1492500-1792500 GCF_021155765.1 Diprion similis
ATTTGAATAACAATAAAAAATATTAAAACAATAATAATAATAATAATAATAACAATAACCGCCATTATGATCATCGTAAATGGTGAAGAGAGAAGGTTCTTACGTTATACGGAAATAATATAAAGAAATTATGCATCAGTTGTATGATAAATTCATTGACATAGTACATGATATTCTGTGGAATTAAATATTTCCGACGATCCTGTAAAAATCAATTCGCGTGGATATTTTACGCATCGACATATATAAATATTAAATGTCTAAGTAAAGATGTGTGAAATAGTTCTGTAATTGAATATTTTTATTTTATCACGGTTTGCGGGACTTGCAAGTAAAAGTAAAAAAAGATCTGCAAACCGGGGCTGGTTTTTATTATTATTTTTAAGAATTATCGTTTGACTTGTTTAACGAGAGTCCTTGCCAAGTGTTGAGACTTTTTTTCGTCATCAACGCGAATCATTAAGAATTTCCAGTAAGCAAAATTATTAAATTATAAATGTACAACTTGACTAGAAAGTCAAATTCATTAAAACGAAATTCCAAAACAATGTTGACGCAATTTTTTATTTATTTTTTTTTCATTAAAGTGGCCTTCGTGAAAAAAATAATTAGATACTGTTTTTGCTTGACTCGAAATAATTGATAAGAGATAAGAAAAACTGTGGTTAGTTGCAACGCGATTGAGAAAGAGAATTTAGGCAAAAAAAATAAACTAAAGAAACTAAATTATAATAAAGAAGAAAACTTTTGTTATTTAGGAATAAAGGAAAAATTGTGGTTTCATCGTGTGAAAATTTTTTGTCACAAGTCGAAAGTATATATATATGTATATACACATATATAAATAGGTATATTATCCTTTGGATTTGATTACATAATGAGAAAATAAAATTTCGGCGGCGAGACAAACGCGTCTAATTGAAGACAAATTTAATGTGAGATAAATAGGAAGAAAGAGGAAAAATAAATTTTTTAAAAAATTATTCTTGATACAAAACGTTTTTGTGCAAAAAATTACATTGAGCTGGAGTGAAGTGAAATGATGAATAGACGCGGAGGTGGAACAAAAATTAAGAATTAAATTTTGTCAAATGAAAGTTTCAAAAGAAACAAAAAAAATGAAAAAATATTTCAATTAAGGCTTTTTGGTAAATAAATATATTTACATCATTGCGTATAGACGCGAGTGTGCATTAGCGGTATTCGGAAAAGAAATCTATTCAAGAAGGCGAGAAAAACAGTGAGATTCTAGGACTGTCTTGTGGGAGTTGAGTAAAAATTAATTATCCAACCAAAAAAAAAAAAAAAGAAAAGTATCTATATATATATATATACACACATATATTATATGATTATCTGTATTTAAATTAAAAATATCGATCTCTAGAAACAAAATTTTTACATTTAGGCTTAAATGTGTTCAAAAGTGAAAAAAAAAAATAAAAATAAATAAATAATAATAATAACATAGAATACTTACCAAGTCGTGAAAAATGCGTTGTAAATTTATTGCGAGGATTTAAATTGATGATGGAGAGATTTAATCAAAGATGCGAGTTGAAATAGAAGGAAGAAGAAAAGAAAACAATTAAATTGTGAGAAATTAAATTATTAGTAAATATTGTGTATAAAGAGTAGTAAGTGCCTTCCAAAAAATTTAAGGAAAAAAAAAAAAAGTAAAAGATAAAAATTCCCTAGATCGACCACTTGTGTAACAAAAAGTCATAAAATAAATTTAAAACACAGACGCAAAAAAAAAAAAAAAAGAGAAAATAAAAAGAAATTTTAACGTCGTGTGTAGGTACTTAAGAATTTTCAAAATTCGCTAAACCGAGAAGAAAAAGAAAAGAAAAGAAAAACAGTGAGATCGTTTCATTTTTCCGAATTTTCTCATCAACTATAGAAATACGTGTGATGGTATAACTATATTTTTCGTGATGCGTTTGATTTTTTTGTATTCTTTCGATTTTTTTTTCTTCTTTTTTGCTTTGTTCCTCGTTTATTATTATTCTTATTTTTTCTTTTTTTCTTCAATATATGTATATATATATATTCGTGTCGCGAGGAAAATTTTCGAAACGCGACGAAGGAATATAAGAAATGAGATATAATAATTTATAGATAAGCTAAACGAGTTTATACGAGTAAAATTAATTTTAAAGTACAACTTCTCCTTGCAATCGTGCATAAAAAAAATCAATGCGTATTAGCATTGAAACAAGAGATATAAGGAAAAAATAAATAAATGAACAAGAAAAAAAGAAAAACAGATTGCAAAAATATACATCAATTGCCGTTGCTAAACAAGTCCGACGATTTTTATGAAAATTGTATTTGAATAGAATTCATTAATACATAATACATTATAATCGATAAAAGTGTAGCAAAAAAAAAAAAAAGAAAAAGAAAAAAGAAAAAAAATTCTAAAAGAACAAACCGAAACCGGTTATACCCTGAATGGCACGTTTCTTATTATTTTTACTTACATTCGCGGTTCCGTATAACAAGACTATATACGATAGAAACAAAAATAAACTCTCTCAAACTTAGTTTACACTTTGTCATAATATTATTAATAATAACAATAACAATAACAATAATAATAATAATAATAGGTATGTATAACGTAACTGTGAACAAATTCCCTAACTTTATATATACACGTATATATATATATACGACAGCAGAGAAGATAATAATAATAATAACAACTGCATGCATAAATGTCGATGATTATCCCATGCCATAGAATATTGTTATAATTAATATTATTATGCTAAATATTGATGGAAGTTTTTGGCAAACACGTGCAGCTATACGCATACCTGTATTGACGCAAACCCGATATATTTGCGTAAGATTTCAACAGGATATCGTTATATTTGATTTGCTTGGTACTTAATTAATCAGTCGCGTTCGAAAGCGTGAGAAAAATAGAATTATAGAAAGGAAAAAAAAAAATTTCTAAATTGTTTACCGTGAAGTTATAGTACATACATCAACAATAACGAGTCGTTATATTCATCTATTATCTACAAAGAGATGATATGAATAAAAATAATAAGAATAAAAATAAAATAATGCTGTACGCGTGTTGTGATTAGTTTACAGTAATATATTAATAACGATGTAGAGGATACATACATATATATATATATATATATAGAAGATTGCATATGTAGTAAAAATGTAGCGGTAAATTACACGAGGAAAAAAACAAACAAAAAAAAAAGGAAAAAACAGAAAACCAACAAAGAAACAAATAGAAAATCAATTGAAACAAAAATTATGTACTGGATAAGCGCAAATCGATTAAGCCAACATCGTTTTTTGACGCTTTTCTTTTGTTCACAGTTCGCTTCTGCATGATCAGTAATTATTTTTTTTTCTACTTTCGACGTGACTAGAATCGATGCCAAAGACGTTATGAGTCCCGTAACATCTTTGACTGTGTTGATTTGTTATTATAAATAATGATTGATCGATTGATTGATTATTCGATTATTGAACAATGAATATCGTATATATCGATGGTTGCAGCAATAATCATTATCACACACCGATAATTAGATACATAGATAAATACTATGTATAAAATAATGATGAAACTCTATGTTATAACAATAAAGAATATACGCCCGTAGTTATAACAGTAATAAATATATTTTACATGTAACGTGCAGTTATAATTTTGCCGAAATCTTTAATATCGCGTAATTGTGCGTAAAAAAGAAAAAAGAAAACTGAAGAGAATAATAAAACAGTAATAATAATTGATAAAGAAAGAAATTTTAAATTTACCGATCATCTCATTATTTATCAACACGCATAATACTTTATTGAATTTTGTCTTTTCTTTTTTTTTCTCTCTGTCTTTGTAAATAGATATAATAGTAATAATATAATATAAGGGGAGGGCACTTGCTGGCAGAAGAAAAATAACTGAAAATAAAAAAAAAACGGAAGATTTATAAGTGCCAAAGATTCAACTATTTTTGACACGAAAATCATTCATCCGGAAAGAAATTTTTATTATTCAAACTTTCGTTGATTAATAATTTAATCAATCATTTACAAACCTGAAAGGTTAAAATAAAAACACCATTTGGCACTAACGATAAGAGACACGATCGAGTTTTGCGGATTTCATTAAGAGGCCTAATTTTTTTACACGGCACGTCGTCGCGCGAATCGCTTTCGAACATTATGTTACTATTAATTATTATCAATGAATATTGTTTAGTTACTATTATGGATAATTATTAAAAATTATTACTATTAATATGATCATTGTTATCGTCGTTACTGTAATTATTGTATATTATTATCATCACTGTATTACTAGTACTATTATTATTATTAACATTTCGATTACGTTGATAATATTTTTCTTTAGCAGTTATTTCAATTGTAATTTAACGGAAAACCCACTGTTATAACTCCTACCCAGAAGCCGTCATGTGAATATAGAAGATTGCACTTTGGTAGGATCGACGCATTAAACTCGAACCACCGGGTAGATAAAAGTCGTCATAATATAAATACAACACATTATATACCTATTATCAATAAATAATCTGTATACCTACCGACCTAATACATAGCATAAAAATGTAGAGAGCCAGAATTGCAATAATCATTAACGAACAATCCGTTGTCACATTATTAATTTATATATATATATATATATATATGTATATTAATATACATATATATATATATATAAATATATTAAGGATATTATGTGAAACGAAAATTTGTGACTTTTTTCGATGTTTTTGCTTCCTCTTCTTGTTTAAGTAATCCTAAAATTCATGTATTATCGATTAATATGCTATATGGAATATTATGATTATTATAGATACACCCTAAAATATAAATCATCATATGAAATAAAGAAAGCGTATTACAACACATACCTATACTTGATATACGGACAAAGTGACAAAATAAAGAGAGAGCAAAATGAATGAAGCTAAGAGAGAGAAAAAAAAAATAAATAGAATCACACGCAATCATACATTAAGTTACTATATTTATGGTACGTATGATAAGTAATAATCTATACTAACATAATATGCAATATTAATAATAATAATAATAATAATAATAAATATAAAAGAAAATTAATAAATAAATTGCATATATATATATATTACTGTGGGTTGCGTTTATTCATTTTTTCCTTACCTTCACGGTCACATAAAATGTTTACTCGTCAGATATTCCTTCAAGTGTCACTTGTATTTCTTTTTCTATTCATTTTTTTTCAATCGGTAATAAATTGAAAAAGATTGCCTTTGTTACAAATAGGATTTGGAGTAAGTTTTATTTTTATATTTCAGTCGAAATTTTACACCATCATTTATAAATCAACGAATCGTATCAGGTATGGAGGAATCACAAAGGTTTTGGTTAGATCAATTGAATAGAAAAAAATCACACATCGAATGACGATAGAAACGTAATCGCAAAATTGCGATAACAAACAGTCATCGTCGTCGTTATAAACATCATCGTAATTGTAAAAAAAATTGATAAAAAAATATTAACTGTTATCAACGAAATGCGGGCGGTGGATTAATACTGAGAAATGAAATGTATCTTGGTGTGTGCACTGAAATGCGGAAGATTAGAAAAGGTTTTCAAATATGTAATAGGTATAACGTCATGTACGAGACACGAACTTGACGCGATCAAAGATTTACAAACTACAATGTCTAGTTAATTCCTTATCAAATCCATTGTTCATAGTTGCCGTTGTATAAAAGTTGTCGATTTTACCATTAAATTATTTCTCCCTCCATCGAATCGCTGAATTTTCTTCATCATCAATTTTGCACATGTAACAACGCGTAAAATTAACTGACTTTAATTATACTTCCAATCAAACAAATATTTCTTCTATTCTCTACTATAATCTGATTGACCTTCGTGTTACGTTTTCCGTTTTACCCCCATTATGAATGCGCGTTCACTGCATTCGGTACTATTTTTTGACTATTGTCAACCAAGTTTGCTACCACTGGTTGCTGAGCAGCGTCATTGTTGCTCACTTGTTTCTGAACAATGTTGGCCTGTTGCTGATTGTTCACCAAATTCCCTGCTGCTGCGTTACCGGCATCGTGAACTTGCTGATTTCCTCCTGCCGGAATCGCGTTTTGTACCGGTTGTTGCCGCTGTTGTTGTTGTTGTTGTTGTTGTTGTTGTTGTTGTTGTTGTTGTTGTTGCTGCGGCGGCTGCTGCTGCTGTTGTTGTTGTTGTGGAACTTGTTGCCCTTGAAATTGTTGTTGTGGCACTTGTCCTTGGAAATGCTGCTGCGGCATTTGCTGGCCCTGGAACTGTTGCTGCGGCACTGGATGTCCTTGGAACTGTTGCTGTGGCACTTGTCCGTGGAATTGTTGCTGTGGTACTTGTCCCTGGAACTGCTGTTGGGGCACATGTTGGCCCTGAAATTGTTGCCCATGTGGAATTTCGTTGGGATGCCCAACTCTGGCTCCCAGTGGATCAATGAATCCCTGATCCGGACCTCCTTGATGTACCGGAACATGGCCGTACTGTGGTGGGAACTGGTGAAAATATAACGACGTTTTATTCACTATTATTATTCGAATTTAAATTGTTTCAAAATCGTGCATTTCAAACTAGGGAGAGGAAGTACGTAGAACAAATACATTTTTTCTATTGACTCGAGAATCAGCTGCGTGTACGCAAATTCTTTCGATTAAGAATGTTTTTTTTTTCCTTCCTAAATTGTTACATCGGACATCCTCTCGGAAGTTTTAATTCATGCATAGATCTTTGACTCACCTGTTCAGGATGTCCAGGAGGATAACTATCCGGATGCGGGGGTAGCTAGCAACGTTAAAAACGTAAAAACAATTAAAAAAAAAAAAAAACGGAAAGAAAAGTGCAAAACGCATGTTAATTAATTACATACACAAAACACAGTGCATCGTATTGACGCGATTAAAAGGAGGAAAAAAAAATCGATAAGATAACAAACGAGCTGGATCAAACTAAACCAAAGCGACAAGCGTGGTCAGATGAAGACTTTTTTTTACACATTCCGCAAAATCAAGTCAATTCGAACTAACGAAACTTTACACTACAAATTCTATGCTACATTTTTCAGAGATGGTTAGAAATTCTGTTTCCAGCGTCTGTCTGCATATGATTGCATCAATGTGAACACTAACTTCATTATAGGGCGTTGAAAAATTGAGACTGGAAACGTACCCAGCCACTCGAATTTCACGTATCTACTGTAGTGCAAATTATACGTAGGAAAAACAAGTTCTAAAATGCATTTTAATTAGACAGTCTACTAGAGGCACAAACTTCATTTTTGTGATCAGTGATTGGTGGAATGAAAGATGATAACTTACTATTCCCTTGGCAATCAACTTCTGTATGTCCTCCTGTCTACGCCTTTCAAATTCCTCGTATTCCTGCTGCGAAAATATTTGCTGCTCGTCCAGACCCTGCCATCCTGCGTCCTGCTGGAAATCGGGTTTCTTTGTTTGCTCAACAAATTCGGTGTAGCTGAAACGGAGGTAAATTCATGGGGAAATCTCAGTAACAGACAAAAGGCTGGAAAAGTCGAGGAAAAACAAAAAATTAGGCTGATTAATCACCTTATCAAACCGTCTTTGTTGAGATCAGCTTCGTTGAAAACGTGTTCTCGCATCCGTTCCATTTCCTCAGCGCGTTCTCTCAGATCATCTTCAGGAGCACCTTCGGCATACATTTTGTCAAGTTCTTTCAAGAAAAGAGCCTTAACTTCGTTCTGGTCCCACACACCATTGCCGTCGAGATCTGAGAAAAATTTCGCCGCTCGTTACGCGATCTTAACAGCTTGTCAAACATCCGGGAAATCTAAAATACCTACCATGGAGATAGAAAAACGTCCTAGGATCGAAATCCTGGTTTTCCATATGGTCTTGTTTTTCCCAGACCTCCTCCAGCTGCTGTTTGCTCCCAGGGTGATGCAACTGCAAGGATAAAAATATGACGGTAAAAAAATAATTCAAATAAGCAATGAATCGAACACGAACGATAAAGTGTATCGCACTAACCGGCTGGTGCTTCTTATGCTTTTCCTCCTGAGACTTAAGCACAGCTTCGTATTTCTTCTTTTCTTCTTCGTCCATGCCTGCAGGGAAAATTACTTATCGTGAATCAAGGAGCGTTTCAATAAATTATAGCGAGATACTAGCATGCGCGTAACACGACGGACAGAAATCTACGCCAAGTCAAGCTTCACACCATGCGATGCTCCATAAGAATTGCAAATGAACGAAAAGAAAAGCTGATGCAAAAGTGTTGCTTACTAAACAAAGTTAGTTACCAGTATTACCCTTCAACTTTATCTCTGTCTCAAACTTCTTTTGCATTTCATATTCCTTAAATTCTTCTTTTCTTTTACGATCCGCCTCGGCTAAGTCTTGCGATGTCTGAAAAAGATGAGACATAAATGAATATTTTCATCAATTCATAAATTATTCAAATTAATATCTGGGCTTAATCAACGCCATGAAAACTTGGCTACCTTGGCGATCAATTTCTTCAGATCATCTATCTCAAATGTGTGTGGATTTGCGTGATCAAGATGCTCGGCGATTTTGAGATGGTCAGGATCGAGTCCATTCTCAAGCTGATATTCTTTTATGGCCAGATGCCTAAGCCTTTCGAGCTCCTGGCGTTTGAGTTCGTCGAGTTTCGTTCTGACCTGATGATTGACGAACTCGAGTTCATGGGCAATTTTTCCACTCTGAAATATTGTTACAATTACAGAATTAATTAAAATAACAAAAGAAAGATCAGTAGATTTGAAAATTCTGCAATCAAGCGTAAACACTTCCAGTTCACTTACCCGAATATCAATTTCCTTCGCCTTCTCAAGCTTCTGTCGAAACTCTGGATCACTTTCCAGTGCTTGAACGACTTCAGTCAGGTATCTGTGATACTCCATCACATCCTCCTACGGTCAAATAAGACAAATTATTTCTCGTTTGTACGTTAGCACTCAATGTTTTCTGAACTTTCACTCGTGGAATCTCGTCATTTTCCACTTCAAGTAAACCAGAAGTTGGCAAGTAGCTTTCTTTCTTGTTTTCTACTATATCTTACACAGAATTTCAGCGATTACAAGACAGAAAAAAATTGTTGAAGTTTTAAGTTCAGGCCCAAAATAAAAAATTCCCCTTAGATAAAAAAAACAGACATAAGAGTTAGATTGCAATATCTTACAAAAAAGTTGTCTAAAATATTTTAGATCCTTTAGATAATTCTCTTTGCCCTTATCGTTGCATCTCGGGATTGTCGATAATCTCAAAGATAAAAAATGACAAGATAAATTGATTTTTCACTTGTCCTATAAAGTAAAAAAAAAAAACAATCAAGAATCCATGTCTCAAAAACTTCAATAAAAATGAACACCTGGCTCTAGTATCATTAATTCAGGTAGCAAATTTGATCACTCATAATCAGCACATTTATCACAATGAAGACAATTTACAGACAAAAATAAATTTTGCAATGCTGTGATTGAACTAGATTAGATATCAGTCCATGCGATATACGATTGATATCGGTATACCATCATTTCATTCATATATATCCGTACGATTCAGTTACATTGTACAAGAAAATATTTACCAAATTTGCCGAATCTGCGGCTTCAGTTTCTTCCTTCTCCTTGGCTACTTCCTCGCTGGCATTTTTATTCTTCGTAACCGGAGGCGCAACTGCCATCTGCACGATGAGCAGCCCCAGTCCCAATACCAGAAGAGCGCGCATGGCTAAACTCTGAAAATATTCATATTGTTCAAACATATTTTTTACAGAGGATTTACAGAGCTGTAAGATCTTTGGTATTTACTGAAAAGACACGCTATTTAAACAGTAGAACAGTATTGGCACTGTGATCCGGAATCCCTCGAGCGATTATCAGGGAATTGTAAAAGAGGAATAATTTCCATTGAGTCACCATTATTTAGGTACGATAAAAGCTCAACGAAGACACACATATGCAATTGCCCAAATGATCGCTAAAAATTATGATCAATCACCGAGCAAAGCATTGGGACATAGATCGAGCATTTGTCGCACGTAAATGGTCGCAATTGGTGATAAAGAGAGCGATTTAAAATGTCGTACAATGCACTATAGCTTGCAATGACATTCTGGCAGCGACCTTGAGTCTCTGATAATAAAAGTTTTTAAAATAAATATCTGTTTCCTCAAAGTTTTATTTCTCTTTTACAGTTGTCTGATTGTTTATATCGGTCATTGAAGTGACGTGATAATTATCAACGATGATAAGAGATTGGTAAGAGGATGTTGCAGTGCTCCTGCTTCCGTGATCATCAAAAATGCGATGGAAAGTCGACTTTATCGGTGGCATATCAGCGAATGTTTTTATAATATGATATCTTTGTTGAAGTATCGGAAAAGCTACGTGCAGCTTGAGTCTGAGGCTAACGAGCGTCGGTTTTCCGAAATCAACGCAAGCAAAATATCGATAAATTAATGGCTTAGCACCACGTAAGCGAATCCGAGTTGGCGGCGCGCAATACGAAACACCACGAAGTAATCACGGTAAATTTTTTTCCGGCACGATGACGCCGAGGTTTCGTCATCCCGAACAATTTTCCTCGGATAATAAATTAACGCGATCTGAATTCCGATCAGATATCGCCAATAAATAGTGTGAAAGTCGTCGCAGTTTACTGCAAAAGAGAAAGGCAGGGATAACGAGTAACGCTGATCAAGACAAAACTGGGAGACGAATTTTAACGTCGACGATTAACAATATTTTAGAATAAACATCAATTCGATTAAACACACAGATCATTGACCGTGTTGTATTCTATTCTGTCTCTATTCTATCTATCTATTCTAGACAGCATAGGTTAGGATTAGCAGGTGAGGTTAGATGCCATGAGAGCTGCATGTAAGCGCGAAAACACAACTCACCTTTCTCAGAATTCGTTGTATTTTTACACAAGTTGCATTCAGTCACAGAATATCAAACATCTCTTTCAAATGTATGTACTACGAACTTGTGACGTGTATTTTCACTCAGCCATTCGGCAAGCGCGCACCGAACGAAACGATCCTACACTGGTGAGTGAGTAGGGGAAACTGTAGAATAAAGTAGAACGGTAGAAGGTAGAAGTTGCAGAATACGTCACACGTAAAATCCCCCCCCCCCCCCCCCCCGTCCACTGAACATCTCTCTGCCACGATCACGTGACGACGACTCACCCCAGTCCGACGTTCCGGTTGATAAATCTGGTTCGTTCCGGAATCCGGTGTTCCGATTTCCGATATCGAAGCTTCTCGACCCTCCTCGAATTCTTATATTCGAAATATGTATGCTGCTGCTGTTGTGAAGGAGATGAAATTAATTCTGGAAGAATTGAAGCTCTCTGACAGATTATCGGGCAACTCCTTGGGGCTATTTGAGACTTGTCAAAACGGCTGTGATTAATTTTACAGAAACTGGAATTGGAATCTTCTGTCAAGCGAAGCTGTTACTTTAATTCCGCAAAATTTTTCCGTGCCGATTTTCTCACTCTTCCTATAGTATCTTTGGCATCGATCTATAGCCTCAAGCATTACTTCCAGCAATCGCGACTCATAAATTAGAGAACATCGGTGTTATAATCGAGCTGATTCCTTCACCAGCATTATTTTCTCCAGCATAGCACTGAAGTATGTTGTGTTGCCTATAGTCGGGCGTGTCTCTACGGTGAAAGCTCCTGTAAATGCATGCTCAAACCGAATATGATGACTACAAGTACTAACCAAGAGAATATCGGACTTCTGAACTCCGGATCATAGATTATACTGAAACTTTTAGCGGTGTTTCTTTGGCCTAAAATGTGAAGCTTTTGATGTGGAGTTGCTTCTGTTGGGCTTCTCTTCGCTCGATTTACAAAATTCATTTGTTGGTCGAAAATTTGCACTTCATACTTTACTATACTATGAGATAATAATATATCCCTTTCCACTTGATTGCATAAGAACCTGTCCTCGAAACTTCAACAGAGGATAATGAAAATTAATATTTCAGGCCAAAATATGAAATAGGTTTCGTTTAATAAGGCATTCCACTCATATTTAACTGCTGATTTAATCAATTTTAACCGGGATCAAGATCGACCCAATGAATGCAATTACACACGATAAGCTCTATATTTCAGTATATAAACAAGACTCCTCAAGGTTTCAGCGGGATGCTCGATCCGAAGGTCTCATACTCTCCTTGTAAGTAGTAACTGAACAAAAAATTGCAAGAGATTATTCGATCGAAAAACCTTAGAAAGAACATGTACAAAAAAAATGTGAAGATTGTATAATGGATTTCACACGATCATCGGTTGTTTAATACGTAAAGAAAAAAATTACTTGCGATTCGTGGAAAAATTCTACTCCGCTTTCATGTTGATGGATTCAGAAGCAACTTGTGGTAATATGAGATGAGAAGAGAAGACGACAGGCTGAAATATGATGATGACAGTAGATATAATAACAACAATAATAATAATAACAACAACAAGTCAAACCGCTAACTGTGGATTTCACGGCGCAGGAATACGCATGAATTATGACTCCCATGCCGCACCAGGGACGTCCGGACTCCAGAGGTAACGGACCTCCCAGCAAGACCTCTCTAAGGACGACGTAGGCTGAAATTCCACGCAGATAGTCATTAGGCGAGGAGCGATTTTTCTACCTGTAAGGTACCTCCGTGTCTCCTGATGTCAGACCTATGTCGGGCCTGTTCAACCTTCAAACAATACCGCCTTCGACAAGTGTCTTCTTCATCTAATTGGCCCAAGTTTTAACAGCCCCATCTCTCGTTTCCCGTATTCATTTCTTTGTTTTTCTCTCTCTTTCTCCTGCTGGATTTCCACAGAAATTTTGACCAAGCTTAGCCACGTTCATGTCCGGTTTGAGTGACGATAAAAAAATTTGGTACATAGTTGTCTGTCGGTGACATTCCAACAGCATGATACAGAAATTCGCTTTTTGCACAGGCGCGTGTGATCGGACTTGGTTGACGTTGGAAAATTGTCTTCAAGTTAGGTTAAAAAAATTGTTAAAACCAGACTAAACAAACCAGACACTTGTCAGCGGAAGCAGTTAAATGATCGTTCATTGCAGTGGGAGGTAAATGAGACGTTAGACGGCTGTCTCGGCGTTGTATCTATTTGACGGTGGCTAAGTAGCCTGCATCTGAAATGGTCCGCGCGCTGTGTGGAGGAGATACCGTATATCATCAAGTCCATAACGTAAATTTTAAGACTGTAAAGTATTGTGAATGGTTTGCATTATATCTTCGAGACGATCCATTCATCCTTCCAGTTGATAATTATACTCTTTAAGAAAGTGTACGTCGAGATAGCATTGAAAGTTTGAAGTATGAGAAATAAGTTAAAAATCAGTGACGACGATGGTGAAGAGTTCTTTCGTACTTTGGGCAAGAAAATTAACCGTATCCTCCCGTGGCGCCCTGGCGCTACAAACGGCCCTGGGAAAGCATATCGCGTCTCTCGCGACTCGAGGGGGAGAGAAAGGAGAGAATAACGAGGGGAGAGAGAGAGAGAGAGAACAGCGTCGTCGTCCCCCCGACGACCTGGCGGCAGTTCGAAACTCACGGCGGACACGCAGCCGCTCCTGGGGGGCCGCAGGTAAGACAAAAAGGCTGAAAAAAGGGAGAACCAGTCTCGAACGGAGTTCGTGGGAGCCAAGGAGAGACACACCAGACAGAGTCTCGACCGCCCGCGACCACCACTGAACGTTCGAACGACCGCGTATCGCATCTGCCTTTTACGCGTTTAATCCGCATCGCGATTTGCATGAGTTGGAAAAATCGGCGATCATTCACCGCGAAGTGTTATGACGCCAGGAAAGTGCGAGTTTAAAAAGTGACCCCCGCGCCTTCCCGCAACCTCGATCCTCGTCGACGTTAAACGGTGAGTAAAAGACACGCACTGCGTTCGATTCCGCTCCGCTCTGCGTTTTCCCAATCCCGCACTCGTCCGTTTGAACTTCGAATTCCGAATACGCATGACCCGCAGTGCGGCCCGTTGGATGAGACGAGTTGGAATCGAGGAAAAGACGTGAGGTGCTTGACTGGTTTTACGTATTCTCCAGGTGTCTGTGCCTGACGCAGTGCATAAATGTGTTCCGCGCAAAGCTTTCGCGAACGATTCCCGCGGAGAAGGAATTACGGATATAAATGCACGGTCACCCGCTGCTGCAACAGCAAAATCTATTCCCAGCGAAGCGGGAGCCCGTGTTTTCCTATATCGGCGAAATCGCTGGAATTAACGATATCCGGTTCTCCGATCGCACCGGGATTGATTCGGATACTGATTTACTGCCAGGGCGAGCGCGACGCGGTTTCTCGAGTGTGGAAAACGGGAACGTTTGACGGGGAATTGGTGGAAAAATTCCTATTCCGCAATGGCGCTCGTCCCGGGTTTACACGCAAGTATATGCGAGTTATTACACCGCCTCGGGGCAAATAACGAGTTGAGATCAAGGCGGGGCTCTCTCGCTACTGGCCTGTCTCTCGATGCCCGATGCTGACAAACATATTCACTCGGCCAGGTACACGTGTACGTCGAGTGTCCACCAGCCTCGCTCACATGCTCAAATGCCTTGACGATGTGTACGTGCATGCGGGGGCCTTTCGACACGCGCAGAGTATACAAACGTAATCGAAAGAAATCTCATCTCTGTGAACGCGTCGCGACCAGTCGATGCAAGCAATTATAAATATTTGTTGTGCAACCGTTAATATCGCTCCTCTAGAGTGTCCGTAACGCCTTTGATCGTTCCAATCCGTTCGATTCCGGTATCCGGTATTATCATCGTTAGTTTTGTAAAAGGAACTCGATTTTCTTCCAGGAACGATGATGGGCCAGTGGTGGAAGGCCGTGATGCTCGGCTGGGGATCGTCGACGATCCTGTTCCTTCTGGTCCTTCAGAACTCGGCGAGAACATCGTTGGCCTGTAACGAGGCGATCTGCGCCAGCGTTGTCAGCAAGTGCATGCTAACCCAGAGCTGCAAGTGTGATTTGGTGACCTGCACCTGCTGCAAGGAGTGTTTTAGCTGCCTTAGCTATCTCTACGACGAGTGCTGTTCATGCGTCGGTGAGTTGGATTGATGTGCGGAAACGAAGAGGGTCGAGAGGAGTGTGAATAGCTGTCCTCTGACGTCTTAGTAATTATTATACCTGAAAGACGTGTTCTCCCTGTGTTTTAGACCTTTGCCCAAAGCCGAACATCACCGTAAATCCACTCAGCGCAAAGTCCCACGTTGAAGAATTCGCCGAACCGGTACCTGGACTCTTTCAGGCCCTAACGTCCGAAACTGATACCCTTAGGAGATGGCTGACCTTCACCTTCCCCGTCGATTTCGACATCTCTACTTACAACCCGAAGAACGAAAAGGAAGACTATCACATGCGTAAGTTATTTTATCTTTCATTCCTTGACCAAAGGTTCCGAAGGCTGCTAGGTACATGTAGTGGAAAGGATTAAACGTCGAAGGTCCTCGCCAACTTTTTTTAATTTCTTTTTTTCCTTTCCTCGTAGAAACCGTCGAGCAGGAGGTCCAGCCCATCAAGACGAACGTGGTGACTTTGAATTGCACCGTCGCGTTCATGGCTCAGTGCAACTCCTGGCACAAGTGCAAGGCCTCCTGTCAGAGCATGGGGGCAACCAGTTACAGATGGTTCCACGACGGCTGCTGCGAATGCGTCGGCGACACGTGCATAAATTACGGTATCAACGAGTCGAGGTGCGAGGGATGTTCCCAGAACACTGAGCTTCGAGATGACCTCAAGAACCAGTACGACGACTATGGGCAGGACGACGAAGAATTGTTGGACGACGATTTTTGATGCCGGTGAAGCCGGATTCGAGCCTGCGAGCGAGAAAGTTCGATAAGATGCGCTGGTCGTTATATACATATACGTGTGCGAAACGTTGAGTAAATTTGTTCTAAAATTATACACGTGCAAAGTGACACGGATACGAGAATTTTTTTAATACAAAATAGATGTCAGCCCCGAGTAGGTGGGAACGAATTTGTCGATTCCAATCTTTCGATATTACTGTTAAATGGCTTGGAATTTCGAATCTCGTTTCAGCCTAACGGGTAGATTTATATTACGGTGTAGTTCTTGTATATTGTTTTTTTTTTTTTTTTTTTTTAATGCTTTTTTAAAGCAGTTTCAGGAGGAAACTGATGATAATTTACCTACGTTATTTTTAAGAATTTATAGAATGTCTAGAATAATTTTATCGAATACCTATATCGTTGTATTGTGCCATATGAATAAAATTACGTATAAGCAGATTCTACTATATTCTAATATTCTACTATACAAAAGATAGGGATAAATCAACCGACACAATTACCGTTTAAGGTTAATTGAACTTTTTTTTTCTCATAGAGGTATGTTATACTTTGTACAATAGTTTATAATTCACGGATACAAGGTGAAAAATTGGTTCAAAAAATGATTCACGGCCTCATTTTTCTGTCGGAAAAAAAGATTAAAAAAAAATAGGTTACACCTATTCGAAGCCTCAATAAGTATATTATCATTTCGTTAATCAACGTCTATCAAATATATTGAAAAACGTACACATAGGACACATCTTGGATTCAAACGGACGTATGAAACCTGTTCGACTACACAATATAAAACATCTAAACGAGGATTTTCATGATTCTAAATCAATATGCAGAGGTTGTCAGAATTGCTGGCATATTGGTTCTAGAGCGTGATATAAAATAATTTATGATTTTGGCGTGTAGAAGCGACTCGTTGTTACGAAAATGTGTTAGTAGTTCACAAGTGACGAACAGTAAACGGAAGGATTTTCGAAACTAGAGTTCACAACAAATCCTATATATAATTCACACCAGCGTTAATTATTTCGACAAACATTATCTGCCTCGACGAATGGTTTCCACTTCCAAGGAAGCAAGTTTATAGTTACGGGTAGTAAAAATTTTAACTTCTATGTAGTTGTATAAACAAGAACAGCGAGGGGATCGATCTTCCCGTTTTTGAAACAGGCAACTACCGCGTTAGGCTATAGTTAAAATCTCTACTGTGTACAGGATTCCTTCAACCGGCGAAGGACGACTTGGTCATAATTAAAAACGGATTGTTTAAACGATATGTTGTACATAATATATCTCGTTTATGTCGGAGGATCTTTATCGGTTCGTTCGCTGTTCTCAGGGAGCTTGATGAAGGGCAGGTCGCCTCCACTCCACATTGAGTATAGCTGAGACCGTGAGGATTCCTGAAAAAATTTCTTTTTAATATTTCGTTGAAATATCGGTAGCAGATCAGGCAACGGAGGAGTTTTCCTCTTCACCATGTAAACTGCGGTAGGTTTTCTCGTTAATTTATCATTTTTATACCCCCCCGACGACGCCACACTCCGAACCAGATCGGCACGAGTCCGTTGACGAGCTGCTTTTCCTCGAGACCAGCACCTCGCTCGTCCCTGAAACGATGGATACAAGGTTGATGTTGGTTTATCTCTTCACAAAATGATGCCGAAAGTTTCCGGAATTCTTACGTACCTGCATCTGATTCTCTCTGGCCGATCCCACTATGGTCACTCTGCGAGTGGATGCTATCCTTGCTGTCTCTATGACCACTGCCGCTGGTTCCACTCTGTTCTGAAACTTAACATAGTTTGGGAATGAATAATGCAGGCAATAATAATCCGATTTTTTTACTTTTCGAATACGGATCAGCGTTGTGACAATTCTGACGTCATAACGTCATCAAGTCTAATTACAGTTCTTAATTCATGACCTGCAGAGAAGTCGCACCACGATGTTATTCGTAAAACGTTTGCGAAACTTCACCAGGTTTCTACGTAATGTTTAAACGTTACAAGGTTGGCAGAAGAGTCAGTGCTTTTCTCACAGTTTCGCAAGCGGACAAAACATCCCAATAATGAACGCCAAGCAAAAGCACACTCACCGGAATGATCCGAGTGGTCTCCAGCGTCTCGTGGCCAGTACCTTAAACTCGATCGATTATCGAGCCAAGCGGTGCTGGAACAGTCGCTGTTTCTATCGAAGCTACACGTCGTCAGAGTGACATCCGGAATATGCTGATTCGGATGATAGAGCTGGGTCGATGGTCGGATACCTGGACAACAACGATGTTCAAGTCATTACTCTTCCTCTTCTTCTTCCTGCGACTAAAGGGACTCTCCACTAGATCGTACCCGGTTTGCAGGATAGTAGTTGAATGGCCTCCCGGAGTCCATCCTGACTAGCCATGGTCGATGATTTCCAGGACGAGTCGGGTGTCACGGCGCGACTTCGTTCCTGACTGGAAGGCACCTTCAGTTTGGTCCTGGCGTTGGTCTGGTGGTGGGCAGTTGGCGTCTCAAGGAAGTCGGACACGTGGCGACAATCCCAAGGCATGGACCATCGTCTGGTCGCGTTCTCGACCGTAGATCCGGACATTTCGGCAGCAGCGGTTTCCGACCATCGCCTCTGGACCTGCAGAGGAAAGAGCGGATAAGGCAGACGCGATCGCTGCCCCTGCTGATGACCTCCGGACGAAGAGCCACCCGATGGACTATACAGCCTCTCAAAACACCGCTGCAAAGCTGCCACCTCGCACTCCGACCTTCCGGTTCGAGCACAGGAACACTCTGCCATTCCACCTGCGAAAAGTAAGAGAACCGGTCATTATCAAGTGACTAGGTTTATTCCAAGTAACACACTGTTTGATGTTAGTTGACTTTATTCTCGAAAAAGAGAATAATTTGCAAGTAGACATTTGCAATTTGTCTGAAAGACATCGAAAACTTTGACTCGACATTCCGGTGGTAACTTATAGTTATCAGGTGACAACGAGTTGTCTAGTCAAATTGCCTTGTACTTGGCATTTCAAAGGACATTCGTAAATGTCAAGAACACTACGCGTCGACTCTAACTCCAGTTTTTTGATCTGTCTAAGGTTTTTAACCGAACAAAACGTTCACTTTTTGTAGTCGAATGATAGTCGACCCCTGGATAAGTGTGCTACATGGGTTTGTGTCACCCTCTCATCATCAACGCACCTAAGCACTCGCAGCAGGCGAGGCAGAATTGATACTGGAGGTTGATGAAGGTCAGTAAATTGTCGCAGAGGATATCCTGAAACGATAGATGATTACAAGGGACATTGATTGCGCGGTGATGGTCCTCGTCTACTAACTTGGGAGTCAACGGTTCCACCTTGAGCCTCTCCAAGGGCCGCCATCACGTGGCTGACATGGTTCTTCACGGTGTTGCTGGCGACGTTGGTAGCCCGGGTAAGCTCTTCCCACCCGGCCAGACATTGTCCGGTCAATTTGCACCTTGCTGCCAAGGCGTCGTGGCCGTCGTGGGTCGACAGAAGGTCCTGCAGGGAATGCGCGAGCTTCGTACCGGCGGTGCAGAGTCCGTTCAGCGTCTGGAGGTCCAGGAATAATGATGAGTCAAAAATAGGATGAGGGTGGCGTCAAGCACATCAACGATTAACTCACCTGGAGGTAGGCCAGCCAACTGCTTAGGCACTCGCGGATCTCCGCACCTTCTTCTGCCATGATTTGAAATGGGAATTTGGTCTTCCAGAATCGCGATCAGGATTTTGTGTAACTGAAGAGGAATCCAATTTCAGAAGCTTTCACGTGACTCTTTACCCAAGTTCACCCTGCAAGTTGCAGGGTCGTACTTCACCTAAGTGAAGCATGTCCTTGAAGTACTTGGCATTGCGAAATTATCACTTCCGGCGAACGGCACAGGTGATTTATGACTATAAACAGCTAGTATTGGATTTAGACCAGAAATAGACTTTGGACTATGTGGTAATAAATTTAACAGTAAAACTTGAGTCGATCGGAATTTATACTCTTATTAATTTTACGTTATTATCAGAGCTAAGGATCTACGAAGTTTTCAATACTTCGCCCTGTACACTCCTACAGCGCATATAATACACGAAGATCAAAATATCCCGCCACTAAAAGGAATGCGAATCGGTGTTGAGGTGAATACGTTTCAGTCGTTTTTCGGCGGCGTTAAGGATCGACGAGGTGTTTGAAATTCTTCAAAACCATTACCGAGATGGACTGCGAGTGGATTCTTGAGTGAATCGCAATCCAAATACATCTGAGTCGCGCTCACGGAAGAGAAAAAAAGCAGCGATCTCCTCAGACCGAATATCCGCACTCACTTGGTCGAGCATTGTGCCTTGAATCCAACGCCTCTCCAAATTACGTTGCTGAACAGCTAAACCGCGATATTGACGTAAAAGCTACACACAGCGACCGGCGCCATGTTGAGCTAGCTCAAAACGTGCCCAGCTCGTCAGTAAAACTCACACTCAACTTGTCTGTGTATCAGACACGGAAGCATTGTATCCGTGGAATACCGAGGTATCATAAACACGGAGAGACCCAACCTGGTGTGCAACGTTTCCATCACGCCTGCGCTCGTCGTTCCTTCTCTGCGCTCACTATCAGAGCCAAGCATCAACGTAGAGACGAAACGACGTCGGAACGCCTGCGCTCTCCTTCGTTTAAATGCAGGAAACAAACATTTATGGAAGACTCTTTCCCTCGTATGGTATAATTTTTGTTTACCATATTTAAAAAAATCTTTCCGACGACGAAGAAGACTAATGGACGAAGAGTCTGCAGGGAGAAAGGATTCAAGAAGACATCATCTTGACTGCAATACAGTTTTCTTACATCACGTTATATTCAATTTGCCATAAAACTTCTCTTCTCAACAAGATCGCGTAATACCGATATTTGCGTACCACCGAAAGGTTGGTTTCCCCGGGTACCCCCGATCTGGTTACAGTCTCTCCCCGCTACCGAACCTGATGGCTACGTACCAGGTGAAAGGGGCACCAACAGACCGTGACGTAATCGGGAAAAAAAAGTCTCGCATGTGTATCGTGTCTCGTGTAGATGTGAACGCGCATGCATGAGAGAAAGACAGAGAGAGAGAGAGAGAGAGAGAGGTCGTCGCAAGGTGCGAATGTTCCAGCTGTGTGCCTACAACGCAACTTAACGGTACCTACAACCGATCGCTACCAGCTCTAACCGATTCCTGTCGAGCTGCTTATCCCGGCTCTTCCGTCAACACGGGACCAAGTAACTTCTGCTCCAACAATCCTTATGTTGATGCTGATGTCGATGGTTCGAACGGACCTTGACTTCATTGACCCTGAAGACTGCAGAACCGCTCAACTCGACGACTAATCTTAAGATGACCAAGAACGGGCTTTACGACGACTCGTTTTACCGGGTGAGGACTAGAGAAGAAGGTCATCGAGGTCATCGAGCTTGTCGTGATCCCTAAGGACTGGGTATCCACAGTGCAATGGTCTTTCTGTGGATTGAGATATCAGCCAGGAACACAGACCAAGTTACATGGGTGCATGGATACAGTACCTACGTCTCTGAGTTGTACCGACTGGTCGAAATTGAAAGTATGACCAGCCGACGATTCAGCGTGAGGAGCCAGATGACTGAGGTCTTTTTACTCATCCGTTATTTTTCTTTTTTCACTCGAGGCTTTCCGCCTGTATCTCATGTGTTCATTGTACATTCGAGTATAAATTTGACCTGAATTACGCCGCACTTTTTTCGACCCGATCATCCTCTGAATTGAGCAAACGTTCCCAGTCCTCGAAGAAGGTTGGCTTGTCGATTGTTTTGTATTTGGTTAATTGTTGGAAATATGTATGTATAAGGTATTAAACTCGCTACGCTCGTTATCGGGCGCAAGGATCTGCGCATGTTATTATCTGTAATTCCATACATGATTTTCATATTAATTAACAAACTGAGCCGAACCGGCGTTGAGTTTCCCTGCGTGTGAGACCACTTTCATACTGCACATAAGTAAACGTGCGTTGCATGTTTGCATGTCAGACACAAAGCATTTCTATAGTGAAAATGATTTCTCTAATACATGCTTGCGAGACGGTGAAGACTGGATGAAAAATTCCACACTAGTCCGATTATCAGGGTCACGCAGCATCCAATTATATCCTTCTAGAAAACTGTCTTCCATATCGCCAAAAACAAAGAGCTGTCCCATAAGACTGAAAAGAAGAAGAGCATGACAATGGCAGATGTGTATTATAGCGTATATACACGTACATTAGGGTGGCGCAAAAATACTGACTATTTTTTTTTTTTAAGTCTCGTGTGACAAAATGTTAGTTTTTGATGTTTTAAGAGCCCACTCCAAAGGACAGCTCAAAAAAAAAATTTTTAAGAGGTCGCTACAAATTTTAAAAAATTTCAAAAATCGTCAAAAAATTTAATTAAAAAAATTATATTTTCAGTATTTTGTTTGATTTTTAATTCATGTCGTGGTGCATTGTTATCGATTCTTTCTTACTAAATTAAAGGAAAAAAATGTATGAAATTTTAATATGAATATTAAAAGGTCGCTCGAAAAGATCTAAAGAAATGTACCAAAATATTGAAAAAAAAATTATGAGCGACCTTTCAAAATTCAAATTTGGAACTGAAACTTTCGGAAACTTATTTTTTTTTTGTCTATAAAATTATACCGTAACGAGAAAAAAAAAAAAAAAAAAAACTTGATTTTCGACGATTTCTGACGTTTTAAAAATGTGGAGTGACCTCTTAAAATTTTTTTTTTGAACTGTCCTTCAGAGTGGGCTCTTAAAACATCTAAAACCTACACTTTGTCACACGAGATTCAAAAAAAAAAAAAGACAGTCGGTTTTTTTGCGCCACCCTAATGTACATACATACATGTAATCATTGCTTGTGTAATTGCGCGAACAAAACTGTAGTTAAACGATTTTTTCTACTCTCTCATGCATTACATTAAGCGAGAGCTTACGGAAACTGGGGTAGACAATAAACTCCTCTCCATCTGTGTCAGAGTTAATTTTCTATATCCTGGATTCATTTTATTCGCACATTATTATTTACGATCCTTCGATAGTAATTACTTGTATACGTCTTTCCGACTGATTTACAGCTTTCACACTGCAGCGATGCGTGCAGTCAATGACAGCTTAGCTTCCACAAACCCTTTTGTTTTCCTCTAAGGAATCGAAATCTATCCTGCAAAAGGCATCGGTAGTCTCCTTACTCAAGTTCAAATTTTTATAAGTTTCAAACGTAGTTTCATAGTTTGATGTATTTTCTAAAAAGAAAACAAGAAAATCAAGATATACCTAGAATAAAATGACAGTGAATAAAAAGTTTCAAAAATTCATGTTTATCACGAGTCCACGTGTCCGATGTTTCGTGCACATGACCGGGGGTCAGGATTGCTGCATAATAAACGAGGAAACGTCCAGTGAAGGTGCAGGTTCGTGTTTGGTATTACTCCAGAATAATAGAGCAAGCCACGAAGTTGTAGACAAACGACACGGCGAGGCGTAGGTAGTAGGATACCAACACGTACTTTCGTGCCGAGGGGCCTTAGGCCCAAGGTGGGCCCGCGTTCGCCGCGCTGGGACCCGAGGAGAACGAGCAGTGATCTGTCGACCGGTGAAGGGAACGCGTCGTCGAGACTCAGCGCGGCATTGTGTCTATAAAAGCGGCTTTTTGTCGCCGGAGGAACGATATAAACGCGCGGAGTTTCCCTGCTTCCGGAAAAAGATCGGGAAGAAAATTCACCCGATTTAAATGGAGAAATTTTAAGCGTGAAATGTGAACAGTGGATAATAAGAAAGGCTGCAACGAACGTATAAGGAAACGGAAGACGAAATTTGACACGCAGATCAGACTTTGTTCGAAAAAGTGGAATTCTTTTAACACGCGTTAAAAATTCAATCGAAGAAGAAATTCGACGTTATAAAACAACGGCAACGTATATAATTCGTAGCCGATGTTGCAATTCGCGGTTCAGTGAAAATTACCATCTCATACTATATAGCTAACTCGTGAGAGGTATGGCCGTTTGCGCAAAATTTAAAAGCGATTTCAACGCCTGGCAAGCGAGTGGCGAACACTCGCTTCGTTGCTCGTTCTTAGTTTGAAAAGGGTTGTTTTTGTAAGAAAAATCAAAGTGTCTTAGCCGAAAAAGATTCGTTTTAAATCAGACTTTAAAACGTTAATATTCCTGACTACTTGTAGCCTGATAAGTGGTAGCTAAAATTGATTAGAACCGACCAAAAACTGTGTATCACTGTAAGTGAATACAATTGTCCATCAGGTACACCTTTGATTTACAATCGAATGAAGAACTATACTTATTCCAAACAAACATGGAAAGTTCTGTAACTATTTTCATGGTAATTAATGGTCCCGAGTAGCTCGCGGTCATGTATTAGACTATACAGTTTATTAATATATACTGAAGAAACCCAGGAAACGATTTCGTCAAGACACTGTAGAGTAAACAGATTCTTCATGAAAACTGCTTCCATTTAAGGTACAGGATCCCGGAAGTACATATACGGCTAATAAATATTTACGGACCAGATACATTTTGCGAAGCATTGTTCGTTTTTTCCGACGGCTAAGAGCACGTGTGAACCTAGTGAATGGAGTCCATACGGTTTGAGCAAGTGTGATACCAAGTCCCTTGAACATCCTTTGGCAGGACAAAGCACCTCACAAGGTGATAGAATATTTTGGTCTCAAGTGTTTGGAAGACAATTTGGAAGTGCAAGTGGAAGTGGAGGTGAATCGGTTGGAAGATTTTACGAGGTCCGAGTGGCTCTTGATGTCAACCGAACTTGGCAACGCTTCAGGTTTTAACCGTCAATGTGACTCACTGTGCAAAGTGTCGCCATTCTTTTAGGCGGAAAACATGTCCTCACTGTCTTTCCTGGTCCTTGGTTCGCTCCTGCAGGCGTGCAACTTGGCTGTGGCACAAAATCCACAAGGTACGTAGCCGAGGTTCTTCTTTCCGGATGTAGCGAGACCAAACCAACTTCATTAACGACGAAAGAAGTCGTCTTAAAGTTGACATTGATTTATATTTGGCGAATGAATTTAGTCTACATACAGCAGGGCTGCCAGTTGATACTCATATAGTCACTGGGAGGTATATCGGTACTAAAACGACTGCAAACAGGTTCATTCGTGTTTGTTCGTTCACCGGGTGACCTCGTGCTGTGGTCTTTCAAAGAATATTCGAGGACATTCAACGAGTTGGTGATCGCGGTTAAAATCCATTGCATTTCTCGGGTTGCTTGGTAGTCGATTCTATACCTCCTGGTGAACCGATCATCGAATTGATAAAACAGCGAGATAAATGTATAAAAAATGGCAAATCTTCTTGGGTTTAAAATGTCTTTGGCGTTTGATGGAATGAGTGGATTGTTCAACACGAGATTATAAATGTATTTATATTAGCTGTTTCAACCAACGTCTGGATTAGCGAACCATGTTCGCTACTCTCACCTGTCGCCGCCGATTCGCTGGGGTTTCGGGTTCGAAAGGAACCCCGTCGACCTCGAAAACCTGGAAAAGTAACAAGTATAATAGTAAGAGGCGCCTGGTACCGCACGGTGTCTGGATATAGACTCGCGACAAGTCGTTGACGCTGCATCCAAATCTGGGATTTGCACGTATGGATTTTTGAGCCCAGATGTCGTTGTGTGTGGGCGGTTTTTAACACTTGCAAACTTTGTCCGGCTTATTAGGCTAAAGGCCTGACTCGCTTCCGCCTACACTGACTCCCAAACACAAAGCATGCCTTTGCGATATTATAATTCTTCGTAATTTTTTTCTCGATTTTCGTTTTTCGCTCGTTTTTTTTCTCGCCCTGACAGGTAAAATAGTAAATTATGTCACAAGGGAATAAAGTCGGAGATTATTCCCTTGAGAAAAATGAGAAAACTGAAAAAATAATTTGCGGGAAATATGAAATAATATTTCCCGCAATTGCGGGAGAAAATTTAAGAGGGAAAAATATGCTAATTTCATCTCGAGTTTCAGATCAAACAAAAAGTCAACATTATAGTTGAATCGTGAATGAAAATGACTCTATAAATTCGAAAATAAGTCAGTCAAAATGACGAATTAAAAGAAAAATTCAGTGACATGATTACGAATAATAAATATTCGATTTACATCCTGATTGTCTTATGCTCTCATCACAGATCTATCCAAGGATCATTTCCAGTGTATGCTGAGTCTGAGTTTAATAGAGTAATTAAAGAGTGTAATTAACTAAAGAATTTGAAGATGAAAGGTCACGAAGATGCCGAGAATCAAGGAGAATCATTTCGTATTCCTACAGTCTAAAATAAATCGTACTTAGATACAATTTGTAAATGTCCGAGTCGTCGACCCTCTATTTGTTCGAAAATATCGAAATGCGTGAATTATCAACTAAAGCTAACTGGCCTAATCGCCCACCACTCCGGTCTCTCGACTCCAACTGAATTCTCACATCGCGGTCCGGTTATTTAGCAAGGATTACTGCGACTCAACTCGGATCAGATTGTGTAACGAGCGAAATTTCTACTCGAGGAAACCGACTCTTGTTCGGCGCGTGTTATAAGTATATCTCTACTTACCAACCTACCTATATCTGTTACATCAGAATATTGTTTAGCTCCGCGAAATTTCACTCCTCCTCAGATCGAATCTCAACAAAAACTCTACAAACTAAAGATATCATCTTAATATTAGCAAAATACATCAACAATTAAGAATCCATAATTAATTACGTCCTCATTGAAAAAAATACGTGGTAGAATCATGATCCTGATTTTGATAATGTCAGTTGAAAAATTCAATGCAAGTAACTGTAATTGAATTTCATCATACAAAATTGACGAATAACTTAAGTAATAATAATAATAATAATAATAATAATAATCGATACGTTCCGGCATATATGTATATCCATTACAGCCTAAACCGGTAAATCCGACTGATAGCTTACTCATAATTCTATATCCGGGCGCCGATCTTGCGATTCTGTAATGTAAAAAGCAATGGAAGATTGTTTTTTTTTTTTTTTTTTTTTCAGTCTTCAGCTCGCGGTTTAGCATTTTTTGTCTTTACAATTTGATTACTTATCGTGACCTCCTCACCTTAAATCGATACTTACAGGCGATTCGGATAATAGGGCGTGGATAATTGACCCATGTGACCTTATGTGCATATATAGTGCATATGCATGAGGCTGCACGATAAACTTGTCTAATTCCTATTTCCCAGAGCAAGCAAGATCGAGATACACGTACCTACACCTATAACCTATACTTGCTAACGGTGGTCTGGATATGCGATCCCGTTTACACGACGTACGTTTGCAGAGTAAGCATGTGTGTATACATATGTATTGTATGAATTAGCGAATCGTGATACACCTACGCATTTGAAATATCAATCATGCGATCTGCACGAGAGATATTCTCTCCCAGCATTATAAGGCTGACGAAGTTAACGCCACGTATTTTACGCTTTCAATATATATATATATATATATATATATATATTCCTTATTTTAATAAAAATTCTACAGTGAGACCGGCGTAACATTTAACAGCGAGCTCCGGGAATGGACCAGTTTCTGCAGTATAACGGAAACCAGAGATTTGCATCATTCGAGAGACGTTGCACTATATTCATATTGTATATATATATTAGGGTGGGTTTTTTTTTTTTTTTGTTGCTTTTTTGCTTTCTTTCCTCTTCTCACGAACCCTTAGAAAAGTTAGTTTTCAGCTTCACGTGAAGATGAACACGAAACTGGAACTCGGTAACAAAATTCTAAAAGGTGACTCGTTCGGTTTGAATTTTTCAAACACTCTTATCGAAATATCTCGAAAATTATACAAGTTGGAAAGCTGTTTTTTATTTCATTTTGTAGATAGTCAAATTTTCTCTAAAAAAAAAAAAATGTCCAGTACTTCTATACACCTAAATATTCATCTTGTATTCGGTTAGAAATATTTAAAGTTGAGTGCATTGAATAAATTAATAAAGATGCTTGTCAACTTTAAATGTTCGTATCGAGTACAAGATAAACATTTGGGTGTATAGTAGTCCGGATCATTTTTGAAGAAAATTTGATTATCTAGAAAATAAAACCAAAAATAGCTTCTCAACTTGTATAGTTTTCAAGATATTTCGGTTGGAGCGTTTTAAAAATTCAAATCGGATGAGTCACTTTTTAGAATTTTGATACCGAATTCCGGTTGGAAAATGAGAATAAAATCTAACTTCTCGAAGGGTACAAAAAAAGAAAGCATTAAAAAAAAAGAACCACCCTAATATATATATATATATATATATATAAAGTTTCAACTCCAGATCGTAATTCAACATTTCTTATTCAATTAACTGGATGACCTTTTGTCGTTTAAAGCTTTTCATCCCAGACCTGCCTCAGTATAATTTTCTGTCGGTAAAAGTTTCTTTCTTAATTTTTCCATCCACTTTCTTCCGAACGAGATGGAAAAATTCGTGAATTGTGCGATCGTTTCTAATTCTAATTCTTTTAATTTTCTTTTTATTTTTTCGTTACACTGTCTTTGTCTAGCTAGGTTTTCCATCTTCACACACTGACCAGACATTCTAACATCAGCTATAATTATTGATACTATATACATACCTTTATAGACCAACGATACCTTCGAAATATCGGTTCCAGTTGCGAAACTCCCGGGTCTTCACGTAGCCGTATGGCCGTATGGCCAGGTGAAATGTTTCTTGTGACCGTAATGTTTAAACCGTGTGTATAATAATCGTGCGGCCAGCAGCAAAGCATAACGCGAGCACGTATATCGGACGCAATATATGCGGCCTAATCGTGGGCTAATTCAACCATAAACAAAAACCCTGCACATGCCTATACCGTTATGCACAAGTACTTTAGCAACCAGTGAAAGTGTCCCTCGAAAAAACTTTACGTTTGTACAAGAAAATAAAAGGGAGGGGAAAAAAAATTTGAGGAAAGAAAGAGATTCAAGAAATTCAACAACGAAATAACAATTCATTTTTTCTCGATATATATATTTCACTGAATTCGAAGTGAAAGGTGTTAAATTCTTTGTGTAAATGTGAAACCGTTATAACATCATCGTCAATAGAATAAACCTGCGTTATCAGGTATTTCAATGACAGAAATTAATCTATATCGACAGCGATCGTAATTTTAGATTGTAAATTTATAGTTGATGTGGTTTTCTTGTTTTTAATTCCGTCATAGTAGAATAAAAAAAAAAAAAAAAAAAAAACTGGTCAAATACAGCTTGATCACCTTCAAATGTACACAAATAACGACTTTTCGCTAATATTCTTGTTGATTCCTGTACAATAACGGGGAGTAATAAAAATTATTATTATACCAGGCGATGGGAGAATTGTTGGAAAGATAGACTGGCTATGGCTGAAATGAGCCTGAACCGCGAGTTGATTATTCATAGTCAGAGATAAGAGGCAGGTGTTGTAGATTTGCATCACTGTTTCAATTCGTTGGTAAGTTTCGAAACGCCCTTAGAGACAATAGATTGGGAAACGACGCGCCTTGAAGAAGTTAAATGCGGCATAAAGAACCGTTCGAATCGGAATTTGTTCTCCCTGAAGTTCTTCCGCTGATATACTCGATTTGCAACATTCTTTTCCTGCTTTCCTTCTTCACGAGTACAAGGTCTTGAATCTGATGATCAGACGCGAAGATTGAAGATTTAAAACTGCTAGCCGCAGTTGCTCGATTGATATTCAGTGGTCGTTGGTTATGGATTTTCAAGCGGCACCTAAGAAACCATCGCGAAAGTGTTATTCGATAAAATTGCGAACCGGTTGGAGTCAGTATTACCGAAGCCAAGCGATAAAGTTCGTTTTCGACGCGAAACGTGTCAACCACGTTCACGCTTTTCCGTTATTTTGACACTGCACGTATGTACAATGTACATACATACCTTCACCGTAACTATTAAACTTCAACTTCATCTCTTCTTCAGCCGCAGAGCTCGCACACTACGTTTCAAGTCTCAGATCCAACGAACCAAGAAATGTCCGTTAGAATAGGTACCAGAGAGAGAACTTCAAATTGATGATGAGGTGTGAATCCTGTTGATCTAAACCGAAAGGTCGGATCACTGGCTTCAAAGTTGAGTGAATGATTCTCCAAGATGATGATAATTTTGAAAGAACGAAGAGACAGACGCCGGGTACTTCGGGTCAAGTAAGGTCAGTTTCGAGACGAGTTGTATGAGGAGGGGGGAGACGTGGTTTGAAACGAATTCTTGGCGCGTCGAGTGGTTGTACCGTTACTCGGGCATTTTCTAGGGCACGACGTCGTACCAAGAGGCACAAGACTCGACCTCCGGAGTAAGTAACGAACGTGGCATGGCGATGATCACGCCAGACCAACGCATGTAACCGGTTGACCCAGACCCGTAGGACCCGAGGGCTATAAAAGCCATTAAAGTTATCTCGAAGGCAGTTTCCTCGGATCGATGGAAAGCCTTGATCGAATAGTAGCCACGAAGAGAAGAAGAAGGCTTTCATGGTTATACCTATTAATTCAGGGAAAGCTGACAAGTCATTTCCAGCAAATTGCATATGGAGTAAGCGGCGCGTTTGATAGAAAGTCGGACGATGTCCTGCATGCGATCAAATGACACTGGCTTAAGCTGCGGCTGAAGATCAACTTCAGACTGTCTTAATGAACCTTTGAAGGAATTCAACACCAGTGGTGAACCTCCAGTGATGTAGCAAACTTTCTGAGTGCGCTTTCTAAGTCAGGAACAGGATGAAGTCGAGTAGCGGGTGTACAGCCAAAGTGAAATATTTTGAAATCTTTGTAATTTTGAAATCAGATGCACATGAAATTGATGAATGATTAACCCCTCGATGCCAATATAATTTTTCCGTGGAACTTGGCGGTCGATCGAGTGCCCAATTCGAATCAAAATCCACTCAGTCTCAGCTCCGGATAATCCATGGCTGCAGGTCTGTTGTAGTGTCGGTTTTTATAGCTGCGGCAAACCGTCAGCTGACGTAGATTACTGGGTGAAAGGCTGAGCAGGTTTAGATAGCACAACTATATACCTGCACCGCATTCCTGCGTCAGTATAGGTGAATAACGTGGCGAAGGAAGCTTTGGGAATAGAGTTGTTGTACCGTTTTTTTCCAGCTCATGAGTGAATACTTGTTGTACGCATCTTTTGAAACGCACCTGTGCCAGCTTCGGTGACTAAAGGCACATGAGATGATTCAGGGTCTTCTTCTTCTTCTTCTTCTTTCGCCACGCCTCGTCGGGCTGAAAATAAAAGGAATCGCATTTCCCAGATGAGATCGAGAAGCACGCGCTGCGTTCCGCACCGCGGAAAACCGTTCACGACTATCCGTGTGTACACACACAAAATGCCTCAAACAAAGCGTGGCAAAACAATACGTCACGCCTGGCGAATCTCCTGCTTCTACTGCTCACTCAAGTCTACCTCGAGATTGTTCTTCGTACCATTTGGACGTGCAGAGTGATAATGAATGTTCTATAATAGAATCAGTTGAACAGTTGGAGTTGAGACCAAACACTGTTCGATCAAATGGCTTGTTTGTGACTTTCCATTCGAGGCAACCACAACACGAAGGTTTACTACTCCTTTTTAATAACAAGAAAAATAAATAATCCCTTTCATGCATCAATGCAGCAACTCCTGATCCCACGGTAAGATTTTGAAACTCTGGAATCAGAGAATGGCTCAAGTAAGAGCGGATGGTGGCCTCGAGGTCAGCGTCGGTGTTGATGTTAGACTTCGCTGGAATCTGAACGGTATTCGCGTAGGTTTGTTAGACATCTTGAACTCTAGTTTGTCGGTGGCTTGACTTTGAGATTGTGAATTATTCCGGGCTGTGACATTTCTTTGAAGGTTTGTAAAGTGGTGAGTGAGTCTCAACTCTCAAGGTATCATCATTCAAGAGAGGCCAAGTAGAGCGAGAACGTATTGCAGCATGAGTTGTATGCAAGGTATACAGCCATAAGATTATCGCGTCACTACATATTCATGCAATTATCTCAGAGTTTCCGGTTTCTTTGCTCTTACCGGCGGAAATACGGCGTCGAGACAAACGCGAAATCAATTTTATCAAGTTCAACATCGAAGGCCACTTCCTTAAGAGTGTTAACAGTCACCTAGAAAGGCGGCGCGCCTCTGATGACTAGCCCGTATTTTCCCAGGTCATCGTTCCTCAAGCTATGATAATTACTGAATTGCTAGAAGAATCGCCAAGTTTTTTTACAATTACTGATAAGCTTACGTGGAAGGAAATTAGCCTCTAACGCAGTGTCATTAGTGTCAGAGTAGTTAATTATGTCGAGGAATTGTTTGAGCGGATGCTTCGAGATCAGAAATGATACATAAAATCAGCACTCCTCTAGTGGAAAACAATGTAATTGAATATTTCAACGATGCTAATTTTCTCAAACTTAAACATTCTCTTTCTGTTTCCGCGGACAGGATCGGACCTGCGATGTAGCCATCCAGCTGTACCCGTTAACGCCAAAGTTTCCTTGTCCACTGAAACCTTGGATCCTGGGACTCTCGCCGCTTACAACTGCGATGCTGGCTACGAGTTGTTCGGGTAAATTCCTTTCTAAATGGCATGAATTTTTTGCTTATTATGTATTATTCTTTTATCAACATTAACGACTCCTCGTTTATTTCAGTCAATCAACGCTGACTTGCACCAACAGAGGAAAATGGCAAGGAGAACTACCGTTCTGTGGTGAGCGAATGATGTCGCAAGTTTTTTTTTCCCTTATTCTCAACGATTGTTTTAATTGTTGTTAATGCAGGTGCATATTTTTTTTTTATCACGACGGGTGCCTGCAGTAAAAGAATTGCGCCGAGACGTTTCTCTTGTAATTTATAGGCATACTGTACGTATATTGAATAGTATACCATAGCACCAGCAGCAGCAGAAGCAACGACAAAGTCAGTTTCGCATCGTAACAATTCACCGTTCACTTTCTCTTTTTCCGTCGTCGTAGCTCCGAGGCATCATCGTGTATTAAATTCACAATAATTTCTATTCATTGCACGATGCGGTGCATAATAATAAAGTGTTCGCGGTATTACTTCCTCGACAATTAGTCCGCGTGTCGATGGATGACGCACGATCTAGCGGATTCATTGCAATTGATCATTTTGAGCAAGTAATGCGACGGATAAAGTTACTTTAAACCAATAAAGCTAAGGATACTAGTAACAAAGTGATTCCATTTCTCTAGGAACAAACGTGGCCTTTCGAAAGCCCGCGAACCAATCGACGACCGTTAGAGGAGGCGATGCTGCCCATGGAAATGACGGTGACGTCGGTACCGAGCACGATGGACGCAGGTGCACCGAGACACAGAAGGAGCACAGCCCCTGGTGGAGGGTGGAGCTGATGAAGGACTACGCCGTAAAGGTGGTGAGGGTCACCACCAGAGGTTGCTGTGGTGAGTCTGCCGTTGATTACATCTCGGTGACATTTTGAAACTTTTTTCTAACGTTGCATAAAACACTCGTCATGGTTGCAGGCCACCAGCCTCTCAAGGACCTCGAAATCCGGGTTGGAAACAGCAGCACGGAACTACAGAGGAACCCGTTGTGCGCTTGGTTCCCCGGGACGATAGGTAAAATAGAATTTATGACGTGACATGCGAAAGATAAATAATTGATTGACTGTTATTCTTCATCATTGGGTTGCAGAAGAGGGTGTCACCAAGACTCTAACTTGCGCGAGAGCCCTGATCGGTCAATACGTCTTCCTGCAGCTGGTCGGGGTCGAGGGAAGCCTTAGCCTGTGCGAGGTTGAGGTGTTCGCAACTGACGGTGAGAGAGAAACGACGACGACGACTTGAATACGTACTTGAAGATTTAATGAGAGGCATTTTACGGTCCGTCAACCGGAAACTTGGCTAGCGAAGAACGGCTCCACGTTCGGTGGAGTCTCTTTGTCCCTTGTCTCCTTGACTTTGGTGGCAATGAACCTCGACGTATACTAGAAACCAGTAGTCACGTGATTGCTCTTCCGTGTCATTTCAGAATTCTCCGTCGACAGATGCGCCAGCGCTGGAACACCCGCCGATACTGACCTTGCAGCATTCAATTCGACCTGCTATGAGTTCGTCGTTACCAAAGGAGGATCCTTTCATGATGCCAGGAACTACTGTCAGGCTCGTGGTGGTGACCTGGTGCACGGATTCATGGTGAATGCTCGATTCATCTACAGGCCATTCTTTCAAGTCACGTTCAACTTCAGTTTATCTAACGAGGATCTTCTTTCAGGGCGCCTCGTCAAAGTTCATACTAAACAACCTCGAGCGGAGGAAGAACAAGCTGAAGACTCAGTTGGTGTGGATTGGGGCTGAAAAGGAGCCGCAGATAACTGCGAGAACGTGGCGATGGGTGGATGGTGAGTTCATCGGAGTTCTCTTCATCCCGTAACTTCTTGGAGCGTGTAATCAGTGCAATTTTCATTTAGGCGAAGTCGTGCAAAGCCCAGCCTGGGGCAAAGACCAACCGAATAACTATAACGGGGAGCAGAACTGCGTGGTCCTTGACGGCGGGAGGGCTTGGCTGTGGAACGACGTTGGGTGTAACCTGGACTATCTTCACTGGATTTGTCAGAGCAGTGAGTGTAACGAGAATAAATGCATTTATGCCCAGCTTCGTCGTTTTACGTCAGACTACAGAGTGAAGACAATCACTTTTGTATGTCAGGTTTCAGCTCCCACGATTCAATGCCAAACTTTGAAACGAATAACAATAGAATTCCTCGTGTCGTTATTCGCAATTATTCTCATTCTCGTTGAACATCGCTTTGAGGTACCCAAGTTCGTAAATCAGTGGGTTTTATCTGAGAACGGTTTCCAGAGTTTTGCATTCCGAAAGACAAACACGAAGTCATTTTGGCATTGAAGTTTACCTTTTCAGTAGCTCCTTGACCGAAGCGATAAACAAAAAAGCTTATTACCAAGTTGAGTTTCATGACCCCAATGCACAAAGACGTAATAACATGTAGTTGTAGTTATTACTGACGATATATGTTCGAAACTTTTTCCCATCATTAAGAACCAAGGATGTGCGGCAGTCCCGACAAGGCAGAAAACACGCAAATAACAGGAAACGAGAGATCAGTGGGATCGACCATCGAGTACGAGTGTCCCGAAGGATTTATGCTCGTTGGTTCGCGTATCAGGACGTGTGCAGAGTCTGGATTCTGGAGCGAGATCGCACCGAATTGCAGATGTAAGCCGATCGCTTTACACATTCTGTTTACTGATTGAATAAAAAAATCTGCTAGTCAAGTGTTAACGCAAATCTGTTCAACAGTCGTGGACTGTGGTCCACTCCCAGGTCTGGACCACGGCTCTGTGACTCTTGTGAACGGCAGAACAACCCACGGAGCCTTGGCCGAGTACAGTTGCAGTGACAACTACACTTTAGTGGGCGACGTGAAACGAGAATGCGGTGACGCTGCCTTGTGGACCGGAAGTCAGCCGCAATGCATGTGTAAGCATCCAACTGTCTCCAGCATATACTTCGATACCAGAGTTCAGGAATGAAAATCCAATAAACGATGATGGTGGATTCATTTTTCAGTCGACTGGTGCCCAGAGCCACCAAAAATCAATGGAGGACTTGTCACAGCGTCAGGAAGACGCGCTGGATCGACGGCGACTTACTCGTGTCAAAACGGATTTATCTTGTTCGGTGACAACGTAAGTACTTTCAAAGTTTCTTTTCTTCCATTTCAAGTTCCGCTGTAATCGTTATCGAATCTCCTTCACTGACAACTTTTGTTCATCGCAATCGTGACTAGGTCCTGGAGTGCGACATGGGCGGTAAATGGTCCGGCAAAACACCTCAGTGTCGATTCGTGGACTGCGGAGCTCCCGCACAGATCGAATCGGGCACAGTGACGCTGATGAACGGTACGACGACGGTGGGCAGCCTATTGGAATACACCTGCCCTGCGGACTACTGGCTCATTGGAGAGGCGAGGCACATCTGTACTAGAGATGGTAAATGGAGTGACGAGACTCCATCTTGCGAACGTGAGTGTCTTACCTCTTTTCGTATCTTAGTAAAGAAGAAGACCATTGTCTCACGGACCACGTCTTCCATTCACTCCATAGTAATAACATGCGAGGAACCCGAAGTCCCGACTGGCAGCTACGTCGTTGGATACGACCTGAACGTCCACAGCGTGATCGAATACAACTGCGAGACGGGTTACCTGATGCACGGAGATGCTCGTCGCACATGTGGCAAGGATGGAGATTGGACTGGAGATGTTCCTGCTTGCGAATGTGAGGAAATATATTTTTTTAGAATGAAAATGCACCTCTTTATCCATTTCTGATTATATTAATTCTCCGCAGATGTGGACTGCGGTAAAGTCCAGCCAATTCTTTACGGGGCGGTTGAATACGCCAATGGAACGACACACCTTGGAAGTGAGATTACGTACTCATGCACGCGAAACTATCGTCTGAATGGTGTCCCGAGGAGATACTGCCTCGATAATGGTCAGTGGAGTGATGCGACGCCAAAATGCGAGGAAGTCCGTTGTCCTGAGCCCGTTCTTGCGGAGCATGGAATTCTCTCAGTTACCGGAAACGACCGAATGTACGGAAGGACATTGGTCAGGACCGGAACCATCGAGAACTCCAACACCGGTGCTACTTCCTACAAAATAGGCGCATTGGCCAAGTACAGATGTGAACGAGGTTATAAAGTCGTCGGGGAACCACTTTCCACATGCGAAGACAACGGACGGTGGAGCGGCGAGGTTCCCCAGTGTGTTTGTGAGTTTTCATCCAAGTTTTCGACTTTTTCATCCAAGACCCCCTCAGCTCGGCATGTCTTTGTGGTGCTGCACAATCTCGCTGCACATTTTCTCTACTCTTTTTTCCTCGCAGACGTTGACTGCGGTAAGCCTGACGAGATTCAGCATGGACGCTACACGCTAACATCGAATGCTTCGTACTACGGAGCCGCGGCTTTGTATGAGTGTGACGGCAACTTCGAGCTGGACGGATTCGCGCGAAGACTTTGTCTCGAGAATGCTACGTGGAGTAGTGATACTCCCGTCTGTCGAGGTGAGTGATTCACATGCTGTGTGAAAGTCGTTTGAGATTCCAAACTCTCGTACCTACAACCCTCCGGAGTATCGATCTGCGTTTCTTACAGAAATCAGATGCATGGATCCCGATCGAACTGGCGTCCTCTCAACCCAAGTGTCGACCCACAGTGTCGGCGGTGTCGCCCACTACGCATGTCCTCGAGGTTACTACATGGAGGGTAACGATACCCGAATTTGTCTGCAGAACAGTTCATGGAGTGGCAGCATCCCCGCTTGCTTCTGTAATTACTGATCTTGATATATCCGTTCACGTGAAATTCATATTCATTACTGAAGACATTTGCTCCAGAACCTAATGATCATTTTTCTTCTTCTTCAGCTGTCGACTGCAAACACCCGGGACCGATAGACAACGGTAGAGTAATAGTCGTCAACGGGTCCACGGTCTATGGTGGAGCAGCTGAATACCACTGTCTACCGCAGTTCGAACGCGTCGGACCCTTCCTCAGGAAGTGCCTTGATACCGGACTCTGGAGTGGTCAGGAACCAACGTGCGAATGTAAGTGCTCCTTGATATTATGGGTGGTCATGGTGAATTCGTTACATCAAATGGACCAGCGTGTTCTATTGTATAGACATTTAGAATAACAGTTGGACCATTTTAATTCCAGTGGTGACGAACGACGTTGCTGAAGCCCAGGGGGTGGGAACCAGCGTTGGCATTGGCGCCGGAGTCATTCTCTTCATCCTTTTGATACTCGGTCTGATTTATCTGAGATTGTAAGTGCTCTTCGTCTTCTCAAATCATTGATCATTATCATCATTCATCAGTATAAGAAATGATCGACTTTATAATCGACGACTTGACGTTAGCGGTAACGATTATTTTTTCTTTTTAGACGGAAGGCAACTCCGGTAAAAAATACCGAGAATGTCCAAGCAGCGGACCGTAAAGAGGACCAAAACGCTGCTGTGATGTCGTACGCGAGCCTTAATGACGGGACGCCGAATACGGGGTACGAAAACGTCCCCGAGGAAGGACTGTATGACAGTCCTTACAGCATTGGCGGTAGCACGTACGGGTAACATTCCATATTTATCTATGTTCTATGCCTATTCCCTCCGAATATATGACTCTTCAGAACTGAACCCATCTTCTCTTCGGTTCTCTCTGGTTTCAGGTACGGCGGGAGTAACGGCGGAAGGGGGTACGATAACAGGCATTACGAGGTTGAACCGACCCCGAGGAACGGTATCACGATAAACGGGGTATCAGTGCGGTAGGAATAACCTCCTATCCCACATCATGACCTTAACATTTGAGATTGCATGAGCGTTGAGGAGAATCGCGTCGTTGCATAGGAAATAATTTAATCTTTCAGACTCCATAAGTAGCAGTGACTTGAATGCTGACATACTGTATCAAGTTTATTCACGGACGAAGGAATCGCTCAGAATTGATGGACTATAAATTTGTTTGCCATCCTTCGATGGAAAGTTTGCTTGTTCAAAAATACCGCGGCGTCGGTGAGAGAAATACGATTGGCTGCAGCACTCCTGATGCAAATTATTGCATGTGGCGCCATCTCGCAGATTCCTGGAAAATTTATAACTAGAACGGTAAAGAACCTACGAAACTAATGATATAAGGATAATTCAAGCTCGTTAATGTTTCTCCTCGTATTCTAACTGAGAAAAAGAAGTTAAAATATGATAGAAACCTTTATGTTTGTATTGAGAAAGGACGAAGAGTATAAATATTGGGAGAAAATATGTTTCTCAAAATAATGCAACGACCGCAATCTTGATACAGTTTTGAAAAAATTCTGCGTTTTGTTTTTTTGATTATGATTGTTTTAAAATAATGTCGAAAAGGAGAGATTTTTCGAGGAATTGTCACCCTGCCGATCCTACGCAATTAATTTATAAAACTTCATATTGTAGCATATTATAGTATTTAAATGTGTAAATAGACGCTAACCGCATGAATGTGAGATAACTTAAAGCGTGTAGGCAAAGAACAAACGAAAAGAAAAAAAGAAAATAGAAGTTATCCCGGTGTTTTAGAGAAGATAAAGAAAACCCGATTGTATGATTTTCTGTATATACTTATATAATATTATACGCATATCAATATGCAAAAGCTGTAAGTGTTCATTATTTACTATAAAATATATATATTGTATGAGATTTTCAGATACGCCTGTACGTGTATAAATTATAAATACACAAATGAACACGCGATTATATTTTTCTTTCGAAACAATCGAGTGGTCACTTTTCTTTCCATCTCGATTAAAATAGAAAAAGAAATACCCATCGTACACACGTAAAACTATAGGTATGTACATACATACATACGTATGTACCAATATTTTAGAACGAAGTCCGACCTTCGCATAATCTGTTGTAACGTACAACGCTTATTGCGAAATAACAAAATTAGTTCATTCGCAGTCCATATAAGGCAACGTAATCGTGCCCCAAGAACGTTCAAACTTCCAAGTACGGTATACTCGTCGAAGATCTCTCGAAGTCTCGGTGAACGTGCGCTCGTTTTAAAAGGTTCGAAAACAGCCTGCACATTCGAAGGACTCGTTTCGACCAGAATATTGTCTACGACAGACAGCCGCGCGTATTTCCAGATGCTGAAACAAAGACTTCGTCTGAGTCTTAAATTTCTCGGATTCTCCTCATCCAAAAATCGGGCAATATTTAACTATTCAACTGTTTTCAACATCGAATCGATCATAAAACATACGACCCGAGGAAACGGCGCAGCGTAACGTAATTGGGACAGTATCGTTGAGTTCCTAGAGCCCCGACAGGCGGCGCCACCTTATGGGGTGTGGTGCAAACTGCGTGCAGTAAAAGTTTACTTAGGGCAGACCGACTCGAGTCACGGACAACGAGATTATCGCCGGAACACACTTCGCACACAACGGACGCTGCTGTTGCTGGAGAAACTCCGATCTCGCCGCAGTTGTAAGCAGAATTTATCCATCTTCGAGACTCGTTGAGACGCGGTGAGTACGCCCCAAAATCGATTCTCGTGACACCGGATCGTCGCTGCTTTGAAAAATGTATCCGTTTCTCAGGCTTATTGCCAGCCGTTATTCAGGTATTCACAACGTTTGACAGCGTCGTGTGGAACCGCCATTGTTATTACTCGTGGAGACAGTTTTCTCGCCAACTCGTCACCGTCTTACTCACTCGTAAGAGTAAGATGTAAGTGACCAATCACTCTTTTTTTTTTTTTTTTTTTTTTTTACTTATAAGATATTTCGTTTTGGGGAATTTAAATTCCTCACCGATTCTTCGGCTGTCGTATCTTTACCATGAACCTAATCGTACCTGAGATAGGATAACAATGTCTCTGATGAGCACATTTCGTATCAGCTGCTGTGAAATTACTATACGTATATTATCTTTCCACGAAAAAATTTCAAACCGCATTCCAACGGTCGATCAATGTCCGCTGACTCTAGAATGTATTCGCACTATTTTTTTGTCCGACTATTCAGTATACGTCTATATTAAATCACTTTAAGATTGTGATATCGCGTTTTGTACTCTGAATTTGCAACCGTTTCGAACGTTGCGCGAAATAATATTTTCAATTTAATATCATTAGCACTAGTGTTTTCAATTGTTTTTTTTTTTTTTTTTATTTATACTCCTTTTCTCCCTCCCGAGAGTAATAACCAGATAATTGCATTCTCGTGGCAGAACCCTATTCCACACGCTTCATCATCGTCGTCGTCTTTGTCTCGTTATTTTTACACCGATTATAAGCTACGTAAGAATTTCCTGTCTGGGGGTGAAAAATTCTCCTAAAATAAACGAACGGATGAAAACGACCGTTACGGCGATAGCAGCTATACACCTACGCGTATATACACCTGTACGTGTTACGTTGTCACTGTGTGAAGAAACTTGTACTAATTATGCGCTGTATAAGCAAACGCAACGCGTTTCTCTTGCGAGGAATGAAATTAGCCAAAGTAAACAAACTTTTTAAAAATCTGACCAAAACCGCGTAAAGACGCTAAACTGTGCAGTTCCTATCGCTTTTAAAACGAGGCAAGCGACCTGAGAGACTTGGGACGCAATGAGTCAACCGCTGTAAAGAAATTCTCCGAATCTCGTTATCGTGACGTCATCCCTGTCTCTTCAATACTGCGAGCATCATAAGTATGCACACATACAGCGTAGAATGTATATCAAGGTATACAACGCACGACCACGGCTGTTACACGCAGATTTTTTTTTATATTAAAATATAATATACGATACAGGCTGCTTCTTTACCGACCGGAATTATCCTCGTTACAGTTCTCTTATCGACTTTTACCGTACTAGTTTATTTATATCTTGATAATGCTTTTGCAGGACGAAGAAGAAAGTCGAAAATGTCTTCCCGCAAAACAGCCGGACGTCGTGCGACGACGAAGAAACGCGCTCAGCGCGCGACATCGAATGTCTTCGCCATGTTCGATCAGGCCCAAATCGCCGAGTTCAAGGAGGCCTTCAACATGATCGACCAAAATCACGATGGTTTCGTCGACAAGGAAGACCTCCACGACATGCTCGCGTCTCTAGGTAACTCATGTTTCACAGCTTATACCACTTTGAGAGTGATAGAGAAATTGCAGGGATAAAATAATTACACGAGAAATTCTTTACAGGAAAAAATCCGACCGACGATTACCTCGAGGGTATGATGAACGAGGCCCCAGGACCGATCAACTTCACCATGTTCCTTACGCTCTTCGGCGAACGACTTCAGGGCACCGATCCTGAGGACGTGATCAAGAACGCATTTGGTTGCTTCGACGAGGAGAACACGGGCAACATAAACGAGGAACGTCTCAGAGAATTGCTCACAACGATGGGAGATCGGTGGGTGGATATAAGAGAGACGCGATATACCCAGATTTTTTAATTATCTCAGAGGAACGTAAACTTGACTAAAAACTTTGGTGTTTCTTTCATTGCTTTTAGATTCACGGACGACGATGTCGACGAGATGTACCGTGAGGCGCCGATCAAGGGATCGATGTTCGACTACATCGAGTTCACCCGAATCCTGAAACACGGGGCAAAGGATAAGGACGAGCAGTAGATTGCAAAACGCGAGAAATGTGAGCCTGGGATTGAAGTACGAGACGGAGAATAGCAAGATTAACAACGGAGAGATCGCGAAAATTAAGCGAAAAAGGATATTTCATACCGAAATTCAAACACCAGCCCGCGCGACAGTCGCCCACCCATTTCCACTTTCCTATATTATACTTCTAAAGTAATTTTCTTATTTTCCTTTCATTCGGTTGCATTCTTATTTCTGAATATTGACGAAGCAAACATGTTATTTATACATGCGCGGTATGTGTGCGTGTGTATGTGTATAAATCTACAACGTGGTGCAACGTTCATGTACAGAGCGATGATATGGCGCAGGTGTTCCCTCCACTCGCGATTTGACCGAGACGGAAAAATTAAACGATTCGAATTACTGGATGGTTCTCTTTTTCTCGATAAAACCGAAAAAACTAAAAAAATGCCACATCGTATAATTATATTTGCTATGCATACTATTTAATACTGTATAAGTTGCCTTATTAATTTTAATATGTACTAAGATCAGTGAGTGCGATATGTTTTTACCTCATTACGCCGCTGATCCACTATAAATAGAAAAATTCGTAGACGAATTAGGATTTGTTTTTTTATTATTATTATTGTTATTATTAGCGAACGGGATTTCAAACCTGAATTCAATAGACTATGAAGACTTGATAGGAATTCGACAATAATAAAATAGAATTCACGGAAGTTTTACGCGTAGAAAGACAAAAAAAAAACAGTTGGTTATTCACCGTTATCTTGCATTTATATATGACGGTTCTGTATTACTTCGTAATTTCATACATATATGTGTATAGGTCAAAATGTGTTTTCACACGTCGGAATTTGTATTTTAATACGACAATATTATAAATATATACATATTAATACATATTATAGGTATACATGTGAAAATGGTGAGGAATGAAGAAAAGAAAGAACAAAATATTCAATTTGCAAACGGTCTTATCAAGTCGAACGTTCTTCTTGTCCCTGTTCATATCTATTTTATTATTAAAGTCAGGATCTATACTCGATTTTTGACTAGACTGATAAAATTGGGATTTCGAAATGTTCTCTTTTCTTTGCTTCATTGCTAAATTCATGACTATTTTTACCTTTCCTTCAAACACGAATTCGTTAATACGGTTAATCAGTTCGGGAAAAAATAAAATAAATAAATAAGAAAACTAATCGTCAAGTTCATATCGAGGTAAGTTATACTTTAATTATTTATTAATATTATAAGCATTTTAATGGAAATAGAAAAAATGGCATGTTATTCCAGTGAAAAAAAAATACTCATAAGAATTTTTATAAATCAACTGTTCAAATCTCTTGCTACAAATTGCAATTCTTTATTCTCTTTTTTTCTTTATCTTTGAACGATTAGATCTCTTTAGACGTTCACTACAGTTATGGGGGCAAAAGTTTAAATTAAAAACTACGAAAAACCGTTGGATGGAAAATCATATAATGACAAAGGCACAAAAGAAAATTGAAATCTCCTATCTGCAAAGGCAAAAATTTGGAAAATTGGAGAGTTTAGAAAGTTCCGCATGCTTGGATAACGAGATATTTCCGTACACACAGAACAACGACTGCCGTCGCGGTTTTATAAACGAATTTACAGCCGATCCAGCGGCAGAAAAGAATGATTCACATTATTATTGCTAGAAACAAAAGTAAAAACAAAATTCTAAGCCCAGTGCGGTTCTATCTCGTCTCAGGAGTTCGCCGGAGCGTAACTCATTGTGAGAGAAACTGGCGCGGTCTGTTTTCTTCGCCCTTTCTTTTCAGTTTTTATCCTACATCTGCACCTCATCCGTAAAGTCGTCTTCATTCTATCGATTTAATCGCTTCCGTCTCGATCTCCTCGATCAATCGCATGGGACGATTTCTTTGCACTAGAATCGTTAACTATAATATTTTTTCGTTTCTTGTTTCAGAAGACGCTTCTATAATAGTTGCACGAGTGAAGAAATTCATTCGGTCGCACACTTTGGCACAACTCGTTGAATTTCACGGTTTACGATGCCGTTGCAGACCCGTCACGACCCATCAAACGCATCGATCAAGCTTCGCGTCGTCATTGCAGTTATCCGTCCCAGCGAAAGCTAATCAGCTACGCGTCGGCCACTCCATACACCCGTTATCCGAAACATGCAGGTGTACATGCACAGTGCACACCCTAATTGGCAATCAACCTCGCGTTATGCGGGATATTTACTCATGGTCATATTATTTATCAGAGTGAGAAGAACTCAGGAATAAATACAAACAAGAAAACAGAAAATGGAAAGCGGAATTAAGCGTGTTCGGAGGAAGTATGATCAAAGAGAAGAAGAAAAGACACTGAATGTCAAGAACATTTAATAAAGAAATTATTTATTCAATTTCGTATTATTCTTATGTTTATTTTTTTATGCAAGCACCGTGTATCTTGCAGTTAAATACTGTACGCAACGGAGGTAAGAGTGCGGAGAACAACCCTGAAAATGATCTTTCTGAAATCATCCACTTACCAGTACCGGGATCAGGGGTTAGTCTCAATGGTTGAAAATCCGCGTCGCATCACCCCGTCTCCATGCGGCGCCTCGATCCGACGGCACAGGGGGAGGAGGTTTATCGAGCCAGGACGCATGCGCCGATAGGCAGAGGCCGCAGTCTCCACACACTCGCGGAGCGTAACAAACACGGGCTGCTGCAGGGGTCGGGAGCAATCGCGGGAGCAAAGTAGCGAAGGAGCGAATGGTAATCCACCCGAAGTATCGCGGCTCGCGCGCAGTTTCTGTCCCAGTGCCAGTCGCTTCGAGTCGCTGCTGCTCGGCGTGCAACTCCGAGCCGAAAGTGATCGAGTGTCAGTTGTTTTTACGCGCCATCGACTGTACTTACGCGAACGTCAGTTGTTCTCGCGGGCTAGCGATTCACTTCTCAGCGTATATATAATCGGGAGCCAAAAACCCCGGGTAAACCGACCGTAAAGCGAATTTTCATCACACGTCGTGAGCCGCGAGGGCGGCGAGGGTGGAAACAACGGCCGGTCTACTTCGCGATCGATTTCTCGATCCGCCGACGGTAAGACCGAGGCCGAGACTTCCCACAATTCGTCGCTGCGTCGTCAATTGTTTATCTATCATCGAGAGTGAATCGAACGCAACGATCGGTGATGGACGGTTTGACAGTGCCGGGTATTATCGTTGCTGGGCGTAAATTGTCGACTATTAGTGTCAGGCCGGTGAACGTAAGAGCGCGATGCGAGGACTGAAGAAACGACACAACGACACCTGAGTGCGAACCGGGTTCGTACCGAGCAGCTGATCGTCAGTTGTTGTCGCACCACCGCGGAGCGGAGTGAAGTTGGCCGAAGGCGGGAGGAAATTGGAAGTGCGTCGCCGATTCTTGTCTGTTTTTCGTCCCGCGAGTGTTGTGTTTCTGCTCTATAATCTGTAGTCGGTAGTTCGGGGTTCACATGACTCCCCCCCGTCGGCAGCAGCGCGTTAAACGTCGGAAAATCAATTTATACTTTCCTAACGGTGTTTGCTCAAGATGTTGCGGGTTGTTCGGACTCTTTGCGTGAAATCCGCCGACGAACTGTCGTTCCTCCTACACGACTACCGCGAATTAATTGAACGTTAGTGAAACCTTGAAGCTGGCGTGCGTTGTTTCCCCGAGAGCGCGGAAAATCGTCTAACTAGGGAGGAAACCCAGACTGAAAACAGAACCCAGACGCGATGGATAACTGATCATGCACCACGGACCACGTGATCGAGATTGAAACAAAAGGTATGCGATTTAACGGATTTTATCGCAGTGAAGTTGGTGATTTGACGTTATCGAAACGATTCATGCAGAGGAAAAACCGTTATTTGGCGATTTTTTAATTATTCGAGATTCGGTAAACTGTAATAAAACAAAACTGCACACTCACATTTCGAAATTTTAGTTAGTTCCTTAAAAATCATTGTGAAATTATGAATATAGTGATTATTTATCCAACGTTTCGTTACGATAACGTTACTAATTTCAACCTGGTTGAATATCCACGTCCGCGGTGTTTACAGATTTTCCAGATTATATATATAGAACAGCTCCTTCACTGTTTTCAAAACACTTCATCTTCAGATTTGCTTAGTAAAACAATTAACACGATAGCTGAAATGTTTTCAATTTAAAAATCGAACCACCACCAAACAGCCGCCGCTGTTTCGTTTTTATTTTCCAGTGATTCTTTATCCAATAGGTATTTATTTCATAACTACATATTACCGATGAATTATAATACGGTTCTTAAATTACCGTTATCTATGGTAATTATAGGTATATATTCACTTGTCTTACTGACTACCTGATGCAACGTGATATTTATACACGCTTAATTAATTATCTGGAAACCAGTTTTCGACCGTTTATATATACGACGTGTTTTTCTCTATCACGTGGTACTATATATCGAACTACCGATATTTTGTGCCCACCTTCGTCACATTTCTTGTGTTATATTCATATTTCTCCTCTTCGAATTCCTAAACCTCGATTAGCGACTCTGACGATTGTGTAGGACATTATTATACATTATAATGCAGCTTCAGACGATGTAAAGAGGGGAATAAAGCAGCCGGTGCATCGCAGCAGGGCCATTGAAAATGCAGAGGTCCATGGCACCTGCTTCTTCTTTACGACGCTGGTGATTCCTTTTTCTTTACTTTCTAATTTCGTTTCTTTTTTCCATTTTTCTTCTTCTGTCTTGTCTCCGTCCTCTCTTGGACGAATGAAAGCGAACATACGTAGACACGTACAAAAGGTTCTTTCACGGGTCATACACCTCCGTCTTCATTATATGCACCACGACTCTTTAATACGCTGCACAAAATACATACTCATCTTGCCCAGCGAAAAGTTCACACGGATTTCAGCGTTATTCGTCTCTGTACAACTGCAGGGTGGCCACAAACCAGGAAAATCTGTAAAACCTGGAATTGTTAAAAACTGAAAATATTAGTTTCATCTCATCATCTTTTGAGGTAACAAGTTTACTTTGAATTATTTTTCCCAAAAATTCGTGCCCCCCCCCCCCCCCCCCCTATTATTTTAATGAAACCGTTATATTTTCTTTAAACATCTATCGAAAAGACGACTTTCCTCGTTATATAAAAGAAAATACAACGAAACTGCGTTCCATTTCGATAGCCTGTCAGACCCAGATAAACCGCTTTTATTATTACATGTTGAAATACGTATATGAACGGCATAAAACGCGAAGGGCGAGAAGGGGGGGGGGGGGGGGGGGACAGTGTCACGTAAAATCTCCGGGAGAAGGGAAACTCCGAAGCGGTTGAGGAGACACGCCACGTGGTGACGCAGCGTGACGACGACAGCCAACGGTGCAGCCTCAGGGCATGGCACCTAGAATTACGCAATCCTCGAGCGCATTCACTGAGAATGTTACATCTACGTAGGTATAGGTATACATACACGTGGGTGGTGCAGCGGCCGATCTGGAGAGGTGCGATCTATATATAATCTGACTTAAGCCGCCCTGCAGCCTACGTGTAAAACCACACACTCACACACACATTTGTGCATCCTCTGCAATACGCCGCTCGGTGCTCGTTTATTGGCGCTAAATTTGAATTTCCTCCGGACTGATTCCCGTCCAGCTATAACTAGTCTCACTGTTAATTCCACTGATGATTTCAATTCCAGTAGCTCTGATCTTCTTCGCCTGCGTAAATCTCTTGTGTATAATTTATAAATTTATGTATGTTATCGCGTTAAGAAATGGGTACGTGTTTATCGGTCTGGAATTCGGTTATACTATACTATTGGCTAGACTCTCAGCTGCAATCTTTAACCTACTGCACCGAATACCGCGATTTCATTCCATCGTTGCCAGCTTCGAATTGAAGGGTCGTTGAACTGGGTATCTCTGCCAAATGATCGGATACACTAAATTGTAACAATAAATCGTTATTGCAAATAAAGTGGAAAAAATGGTAATTAACAATAGCAAAAGTGTTCGATGTTTGGAGTTTTTTTTTATTTTTTTTTTAATTAAGAAGGGTAAAAACAACGACAATACGATAAAAAAAATTTCATCAGTCGTCACTCTGGTTGAGTTTAAACTCGAGCAAGTGTCTTGACTCTTGTACACGAGTTTGGCGGTATATTATTATACCCACCTACCTATATAGTATACCTACGTTCTGTATATCTGCGAGTGTGTGTCGCGTGCAAAAGTATGATAATCAAGCCTCGCACGACCGCGTCGCTGTTTCTATCTATTCCGCACGTCAAAACTGCACACGAAGTGTATGTATAGGTAGGTACAGCGATAACCGGTGGTCGAGGTGCCCTCCGGTTACGTAAGTACTTGATAACATATGTATACCGCGACACACTTATACGAGGTGATTCATTCTAGGGCCACCCTCTCCTCCTTCTTTTTTTCTACCCCAGGTGCTGCGCCACGTGTGTGTGTGTGTTTGAGTGAGTGAGTAGACTAGTATAGAGAGAAACGAAGTATCTGTAGTGCATTATTGATGGTAAACAAACAGATTGCTTTCCGTTTTTCTCTACGGATTATTTGCTGTTGATGCTGATCGATTTTCGCTACAATATTCATGCTAATATTGACATCTTTTGCGGTTTAATAAACCGATATGGCGAGTGTGTGTATCGGATCTGTACGGCTGAACCGAATCTTCTTGTGAATAGGGGCTAATTGACTAACTCTATAATTGGCTTGCCGACTAATTCGTTGATTGCCGTTAATCGCAATTGGCAATTAACATTCCCCGCGTTCTCAAAGGCGTGAATAACAAACACAGCTGCTCATGCTTGCATTGCGTATACGCTAAACCTATACGCTGCAGCCTCTTTCGGGGTCTTTTATTGGTACAATCCACACCGCTTACTCCGTTTCTGTAATGACTTGGGGTCAATCGAGCATGATTTAAGCCTGCGATAATTATAAAAAATCATAAAAAAAACTACAGGAATATTTAGACATCGCTTTTTTTATCTTAGAAGTTCGGCTTGTTATTTTTTTAGTGCTGATTTTCGTGTCAATTAAGATTCAAAATGTTGGGAAAAATTTTTACTTCGAACGATCGGTAAGCAAAAAATTAGGCCATTTTGAAGTTAGTAACGTTATCGTAAAGATTCATGCTAAGGAAAAAATCGTTACTTCGCGATTTTGTGACTGTTTGAAATTCGGTCAACCGTATAAAAAATCATATATACTCATATTTTGCAATTCTAGATCCTTGAAAAAATTATAGCGAAAATATAAAAATATTAGTTTTGTCTTATCAAAGTTTTTATACAATAACGTTACCAACTTCAACCTCGTGTAAAATTAAACTTGAATATTTAATTGTGCCAATTCAAATCTCCTCGGTCTAACAAAATGTTGAGTTCGAATATTTAAATTAACTATAAACATATCTTGAATTGACAGAAATAAATATTCATTTCGCCACCGGGGAGAGCATATTCAGTCAATCCAACGACTCTTTTCTCTTAATGTTACTATTGCAATTCTGAAACTATCGCTCCTAGCGCAAAAAGTGCTAAAATTATGATCCCTGATGATCGAGTCATAATCTCTTTCCCATTAGGTGCCAAAACCATCGCGATTGATCGTGGCTTCCGGCGATATTACATAAAATAAGGAAATAAGAAATGTGCCACTGTGTCAGGTGCAGTAATCGCCATAGCGTGACTTGGATTCGGGCAAATTTCAGTGCAAGGGTTCCCTAACAACATGGCAGACGCTCCAATGACGAAGCGCGAAAAACGAGCGAGACTTTGAGACTCCAGCAACCCTCATCCCCTTATAGCTTCTTCGTCTTCCCAACTGTGCCACGATAACACGACGATACTTGGAGGATATCTCTGTGTGTGTGCGTGTGTGTGTTTGCATCGCAGGGTGCACCATTCACGGAGAAGGAGGAGGAGGGCGAGAGAGAGAGAGAGAGAGAGAGAGAGCGAAGGTTGAAAGAGGGGCGGGTAAACTACCCTTCGCGGAAAATCGATGCGGCGCAGCCGCAGAATTCACCAAACTCGACGTCCTTCGTCTGCAATAGTCTCTGCCACCGACTGTGTTTCGCTTCTCCTGGATATCGTCCTTGTTAGGAAAACGATCTTCCTGTCTACACTCAGCAAGAGCTCGGGAATCGAAATACCCTACGATTTCGAAATACGATGAAAATAAAAAACTTTTAGACGAATTTTATATCAGGCTGACGTTTTTTGACGTTATGTATATTGTAATGACGCATCCTTTGATGAAGAGTCGTTTTTTTCTAACTTTAGAATAACACTCGAAATCTGTCAAGTCGTTAATACAACAGGTTTTGTAATTTCAACGTCTTCGGATATTCTAATGGTACAGAATAATAATTTTTCTTTCAACGTTTCCATACGTTAACGTTATTAACTTCAGCATCTTAATTTTTTTCCTAATAAAAAAAAAAAATGCACAGATTAAAATGCTTCGAAATTGGGACCAAATGAACACCGATCTTCTCCATATGATCATGACATTTATATTCATTACTATATATATGAGCTGAGGTTTTTTTTTCAGATCATAAACTTTCCGAGTGTGCAACTTTATTTGCTTTCCTTTTCTTTTTTTTCTTTTTCTTTTTCTTTTCTTTCTTTCTTCGTTACCCACGTTACGCCCGCACCTTCTGAACAAACGGCATGAGAAATGCCAACCGGGAATTCAGCGCGTCGCTTCGGGTTCTATGCGATGCTTTTTACCGGCTTCGCAAATGTCAAGGCGAATATACGTATACGTCAGTTTAGGAGCGCATATCGTCCGAAGATTGCTTCCACCGTCATACAGAATTATTATTGTTATTATTATTACAATGCAACGGCATCCCCTTCTTCAACAGAGTTAAGTTCGTCAAGAATGATTTTCATCCAATATTTAGTCACTTATTTTCAAAAAGAAAAGTGTATTCAGAAATTGATAATCAAATCAATTTTCTTCTTCAGGTAATTCATCTGCTTTTTCCCCTCTTCTCGAGCACGGCTAACACCTCTGCAAAAATTTTGCAGTTATCTCGCGACACCACCGATGTCGAGGGTTTAGGGCTGGATATAAGGCACGCCATTGCAGACTGCACAGTGGATGTTATGTTGGGGTGCTCGAGACACGCGCTTTTCCCCGTTTTCATTCTCTCCTCGACGTCGGCGCTTTCTCCTCTTCGTTAACGACTAGGAGGGGAATGATCGGATTCCCAAGGGTGATGGGGGATCCTGCAGCAAGCAGCAACTCTGCTCTTTGCCGAATTCAACCTGAATTGCACCCTCGGTATCTATGCCTGCCATATTCGCGCGGCGCAATTCATGCTATGAATATTCGCTCCTCTATCTTAGATTACTGTTTTGTTTACTTGACACTCAACACCCGTCTCGAAACCATTTTCAGGACTGTAATCTTGCTGTATGGTAAAAGGTTAATCCAGACATGAAAATGTGAAGATAAAGCTAGCAGGTAGAGTTTGCAGTCAAACGTGTTGAACTTTTTGGAAATAGAAAAATCCGGTTTATTGGAACTTCAAGGTACTTCAACTATTTAGAAGTAGAGAATTTTTCACCTCAAGACTGCATATCATTTCAAAGAGTTTTGGCTTTTCAAAATATTGAACACGCTTTTCTCGTTATATAATTTACTAACTGAATTTCAGACAATCCTAACGCTGCGTTACGTGCATCGTTAAAGTAACGTTACCAACTTCAACCTCATTAAAAGTCATCGCTAAAATTTCTTGATAACAATTTTTCTCTCTCCCGAAGTATCGTTACGTTAACGTTACTGACTTCAGCCTCATGGAAATTCGACTGTCGCATGATCATGACACTGCATCTCTGTGGCGAGTCGTTAACTGCAATACCTTGTGAAGAACCACCATCAACCCACGTCTTACTATCAATGTCAAACATACAAGTTTACTGACAACAATTAACGACTCGAATGCTGCTCTTAACGTGGCTCTTTAGTTTCATGGATGTATGTAAATGTGCACCAGCAGCACCATCCAGTCAATAAACTTATTCATACCTGTAGATATGAATGCGTAACAGAGGAACGAGTTCCTGATCAAACAAACGACAACAAAAGACCGGAAGAAGGCGAGAGGGAGCGAGAGATCGATTTATCAAGACTATTAAATCGCGTGATGCATGCACCCATTGGCGGTACGTTAAACGACTAATAATTTATACACTTTGTACACAACGACGATACTTTATAGCATCCTCGTAAGCTATTCCGTTGGTTACACCTTCAGCTTTGAAAAAGTTGCCTTTTTTAATCGTCGAATCTTAACATCATTCGTGGAATGATTAAGCTTCGAGTCTAGATTCCAAGACCGGAAATCGACTCCAAATTATAAACAGATCAGGAAGAGATGAAGCAGCTCGGTGATCGTTGACGCGAGAAATACGTCCGCAAGGTGCGATTCGACATGCCACTGTGATGCTGGAGTGTATAAGAATAACATTATGACAAAAAAGGAAGACTCTCTGCACAACCACGACTTATGGCGAAACGCCTCATCGCTGGTCGAGGTTTCCATGTGACTAATCGATTCGAACTAACGATAAGCTCGCGGAATCGAGTTTGCCCGTGAACTTGACCATGACAAATGAACCGCTTGCTGTTGTAGTCTTTTTGTGCACTGAGGAGTGAAGAAACTTTGCATTATGGGTTGAGTATATACCTGACCTGCGATGATTCAATCCTGCGTTTTCCGTTCCACATATTCTCATCAATTTGTCATTGGAAATGGATGGTTACAGTCATTCAAGTCACGAAGTCACTAGTTTCTGCACTTTTTTTTTCTATATACCTCATGGAGTCTCATCTTCCAAACGAACCGAACTGCACTTTGGCGGTGCAGCAGACGGGGACGCCGATAACCGGCAGTCGGCTTTCCGACCCCGTGCATGTCGTAATGGGATTCAGTTTCACGGTTCCATGATCCCGATTAAAGCGTCGTCGGCTGGTTTGTCGCTCTACCCGTTTCAATTTGACGTTCACAAAGGCAGGCGTGGCTCGTTCGGTATACGCTATACCCTATTCTACGTCTAGGTACTGCAGATATGGATCACGGGCAGCCATAGCCGTGAATTTTCGTCAGGTTTTGAGACCAGGAATTGATTGATTTTAATCAAGTATCTTTCGTATTGGAGAACATCGAAGTCTTGACGTATGTACGTCACGTCATTTTTTCGTTAACGTTTCAACCCAACCAAGGACCCCCACCTCAAAATTTGTTTCCCACAGTAGTCCATGAAGAAATTACAACGACAAGCCTACAATTCCTTCATCTACCATTCCAATATCCATTACTCCACTATCTCACGCGCATTGCACTTTACTTCAAAGCAATCTTGCGAAACTTTTGGTTTTGTTATGAGTGCAGTTTACTCTGAATAAATAACCAAGCAACAAAACCTAAACCATGTATCATCCTGTTTCGATAATTTTCCTGCGTATAGCTTATTGCTGACGTCAGTGTATCGGCTAGCAGACTAAAATACTCTTCAGCGAAGATATCGACGGGGTGGAGTGAAATTGCCCGAGATGAGACCGTCGCTCGGTATACATATATATTCGGTAGCGTCCTGGCGCACCCTGCGGCACACCCCTCGACGCGCCCCTCGTGTTTCATCGCTTCACCCCTCGGCACAGGAGTCGGGAATCACCCTTGCGGTCGTATTTAGTAGCATCCCGGGATGAGGATTTAGAAGAAGAAAATGAGAAAGTGACAGATGAATGGGAAAAGCAATTCAGAGATCCCTCGTAATAGACACGTTATGTCTAACTATAATCATCCTATTCGTGTCCAGCGACTTCGGTATGGTCGCACTGAGTATGGAGTTTCCATGACCATGAGAAAAGTAGAAAAACACATAAAATAACTCTTTAGACTGCTAAAGTTCAAAATAATCGTATAATATCTAGCTTTTCGGTACATCAAACGCGTTTTTCTCTCTTACATTAAAGACCTGCAAGCTGCCACCGCTGGGACCTCAAATCTGCATTGTCACTTGCTGTTGGGGATAAGGTCTAGCTGTTGAGTACCTAACTGTATAACTCGTTGAGGAAATTTTTAAACTCTTTCATCTTGTTGGGCTTCGTTTCGATTATCCAGTTACCATACTGTAAGCAAGAAGCAGCAGCAGCAGTTAGACGTTGGTGTGGATGCCTCTTATATCCTACACCCAGGTAAGTATACGTGTAACGATCATTCCAAGCAATCAGGAGTAACCGGCTCGCGTCTCCCGTCGGCACTTCAATTACGATACGAAAATAGATCAACGACCATATATACGTACAAGCAAGCAAGTTACGAAGACGAATGTACGAATGGTTAATAGCTCGCAGAAGTATAATATTATACCTATATGCATGTGCAATGCTCCAATCTGTTTTCAGAGTTAAACACGCGAGTTGTTGCTACGCTGATGCACACAGAGGTATGCAGAATCAGTTTTGCGCCAAGTATGCTGTGTGCTGCAGGAACAGAGAAATTTGCAGTAGGAGTTGAGAAAGACTAGAGAGGTGAATAACGCGCACGAAACAATTTGCATATATTAATTTGAACGGTTATGTAATAAAAATTCGCACTATGGCCACATCGTTTATCATTAATTTGTAATTCATGGTATCCACGACTATCGTCCGCGTCTGGTACCAACAATTATTGTTAATATAAGTTATTTCCTCGTTGCCATTACACACAAACATATATTTCTATAGATCGGAATAGAGGAGAAAATATTTATTTTTAAATATGGCAGTTGTGAGTTGGTCTCCGGTTGTGAAATGTTGATGATGATGATGATGGTGATGATTGTTATCGTTGTCATTGATGCTGCTCCCGGACCGTGGTAGGTTGATATGGAGTTTATTAAACTCCACTCGTGACAGTAGCACCTCACGTTGGGAACCCAAACAAAGAATGCGAGAAAGAGGATCGACAACGACGCCGCGGTGCGGCGATGATCCTCGTCTAGTCGTCGCCTCGACGGTCTCTGCAGCAAGCAGGCAGGCGCTAATTCTGTTGGATGGAACAGCGTGATGGACGGGCACGTGACTTCCGTTCACCCGTCAATATACGACGACTACGTGTTATTATTAATACTACCACATAACCGTGTCTTGCTACGCTGAAGGAGGAGGCACCATGCAGAGTGTTCGTGACATCTTTCTCTCTCATTCTCATTCTCATTCTCATTCTCATTCTATTCCCGAATGTCAATCCATCCACGTTGGCTAAACATGACCTAATTGAGACGTCCTGATCACCGACAACTCGCCACTGAGCACCAAACCCGGAATATATAACCCGACGAAACTGACCCCGGAAGTATATACCGTATTTCAACAGTTACGATACTACGACGACGACGACGCGTGCCGGAAGTGCCGACGCGAGCGTATTGCGATACTACTTAACACCGAGCAGTCGTGAACTTACACTTTATGTATGTATGTATCTATATGTATACACACACTTCGTCACACTGTTAACGAGGTGCGTTGATATCAATTTGACTCTATCAACCGCGGTCGTAATTCAGAAATCGTTTGAAACGACGACAGGTCGAATTGATAAAGTTATTGTAACGATTTACGTTTCGGAAAAAACAAATGTAGGTTCGAAATTTTTTAATGCCTGACGAAGGTGTGAATTATAAGGATGACGAATATGTTTATATTTCGAAAACTCGATTACCTGAATTACTATAAAATTGCTTTTCGTTCGTTAACGTTACGATCTTCAATCTCTTAGATCTAAGCAATCGAACACGAATCAGCTACTGTAGTCGTAATCGATTTGAAGATTTCTCAATTTATGATTAGATGTAATTATTTCAGCCATACTTAACAAAGGAAACTAACAATAAAATTTTACATGATATGACAGAAATGATGCTGATGCTGCTGCACTTGAGCTTGAAAGCTGAGAGCATTGTCATGAATACATTCGCAACGCAAAATTATTTTAGTCTCTTTTTTGTACTCGAGTGAGTGTGTGTGTATGTGTGTTTTCACGCTTTGTTATACACACTACTTACGTGAATAAAAAAAGCAAGTATGCGAAAGAACGAAAGTTCACGTTCCACGACTTATACATTCTTCTACAGTATGAAACACACGTTTTGCATTTGTGAACCCCATCAAAATACACATCCACGGTAGTTCGTGTGTGATGGCATCTATTCAAGTTCAGTAGCTAACCGGCTCCGAATCACTATATCGTACTGGCAGGCAGGCAGGCAGGCTCACTTTTACACGATGTATAACTTGTTCGTGTCGCATTATTTATTATTATAACAGAAACGTGTTTACACTTTACATACCATTTTTACCAACCCTCTAATCATATCCTCGCTCTTATTTTACTCCTGCGATGATAGGATTCAAATCGCGCGGGCAGTGTAACGATATATATACGATTATTACAGTAATTTTTATATTTTTTCAATCTTATAAATAGACTTGAGCACCACTGCTTGCTCGCAGTTGGCTGGTGTCGTGTGACGTAATCGAAAAGTTTTAACGAAGTTACATTCAATTTTACATGTCTAAATGCATACATTTTTTTTTCCTTCGAACAAAGATCGTTAAGTCAGACACGTGACGTTGATCCATTGGAATGTCTAAGATTATTATTCCAAAAATAAATTACATCGTAACTGTAAATAGCAGTTGTATTTTTTTTTTCATCTTCTTCTTCTTTTCTTTTTATTTTGTTTTATCTTCAATCCAATTACCTGCGCGGTTATGCCAGATAAATATAAACACACGTCGATTCTAACGTAGCTGAAAACTGTTTCTTAAATATAAGTCTAAATATACCTATATTATGTATAATAATATGTGCAATACAGCAAATGGATTAGAAATTATAAATGCACGGTTATCTGTAACAATGCGTTGTTTTTCCCACAGGAAGAGAAGAGTAGGTATAATTTTCTTGTACGTACAGTTGTTATTCAGGGTAAGAAGCGAACGGTAAAAGTCTACAAGACTTATACCCGTAGCTATTCCTCATCCTCGAACACGAAGAACTCGACTCCATTTGTGTGTTCCTGCATACAACAACCTGCGCGTGAGTCATGAATGTAGTAAAAAACCGGGAGTCCGCAAAGTATTCGATTCGCTTCTTATTTACATACTGTTCAGGAAACAAACAACACGGCTTTAATGCATGCAGGGTGTATTCGTGTATATATGTATCCAGTGGTTCTGAAAATGTCTCCATGAAGTTTTCTTGGACTTCAAAAATCCTGGAAACTATTGTTGAATTTTTCTTTACTCTCGGAAAAATTCCTTTTCTAATGTCCTGAGATTTGTACGTGAATTTCTTACGGATTTTCTTACTGGACATGGATAGGGGGAGGGAGAAGGACTGCGATCCTCGGCATCGCGTGACGGAGCACAACTTGATGGGCATGTTCAAACCTCTCAGATTTTAACGTGCCTGTTCTCGATGAAATCTTATAAAACGAAAATCAACGCGACCAGCGACCAACGCTGATTCATCCGGCACGTGACTCCGCGCTTGCGGATACGCCGGTTTATATAGTCAAACTGTGTATACCTTTATACCTGTCCTATCCTACCGTCGTCACCTTACTTACACTTCTATTCGACTCCCGTCGGTCCTTGGTGCTCGGTACCATCCATCCATCCATCCATCCATCCATTTCTACCTGAAGCCAGTCGCTCTTCGCGGTCTCGCAGAGACGCAATCGCTTCAAACTTCTCCGTGTCGGCGTTGTTGTTGTTAAGACTCGGTTGATGAGGATTGAACTGCACGATGGTTACCAGTAATGTGGGTTTACAGTTTTTATAGTTTGTGACGAAAACGGGATTCTGGTGGGGATGTTTATTTAATCTTGCGATCACGTGGTGGATACAAACATCGTGGTTGTGGTTTTCATCGAATTTCGAAACAGACTGTGAAGCAAAAGTATTTAAAATGAAGAAAGAAGTGCCATTGCAATTGGCACCCTGAACTTGATGTGTCATCGTTTTACTATGCGGCGCAAATTTTCTCTTTACCCTTGCCAGAGAAATCTTGTAATATAACAGCTGACTGCAAAGAACACTTTATACACTTGGAGGTATGCTTGGTGTAGATTCTTTTGTACGATCTCTGTTGCTTTTTTTAGATTTACTTCAAAGCCCGAGAGGAATGACATTAACTTTTTAACAATCCAGTATCACAAGGATAGTTTTGAATTTGAAAATAGAACACAAGTCTCTTTGGGTATATCCATCCATAATCATCAACTTTGCTCGTTTATACACTATTTTTCTCCGCACTGTCGTCGATGATAATTATTACACGGTCAATAAAACCAAAACTTACACGTTTAGATACGTGCGTGTATGTTTTTAAAGTGTGATTACTATTGGTGCCTGTCCGTATAAAGTGTCTCGTTACGTTCCCCCGTTCGTACTTTATTACGTTATAATGTATACCTATATATTTATATACACATCTATAATACAGTGTTTATGTGGTAGACACGTTGTTACGTTACTGCCGATGCAGCGTGTCAACCCCACGAAGCGTTCGCCAACTATCAAGTTCCATTCAGGTTTTACCAACCGACGATGAAATCTGGGTCTTGCAGTAAAGGCATCACGCATCCGTTGACCATGCACGCAGCAACTATCTACGATGTTGATTATTTATCCATTATCTGTAATGCAGTATCGATCACATACTTCTATCATGATTTCAGATCCGACGACCATCCACCGAGCACTCGATCAAAAGCATTCAAGATGTTGTCGTACATGTTGCCAGCGGATGAAAAGCCACCACCGTCATCGCCGATGGAAAACCGCAATGGAAACCTGGGCCAGATGTCCACGAGGAGTTACCAGATCAATGACCTTCAATCCGGGGGCCCCGGATCCCCGAAAATGACTTTAAACGCTCGGACAATAAGCGCGCTTCAGTCGACGTTGGCCTCGCGGGGGGGCGGAGATCAGATCGAAGAACTCGACGAGGGGGACGAGGATATCGCCGACGATCAGATCAAGGCCTACCGTGGTATAAATGGCCGAAAAGAGTCTCTCGAAAGCCCGAAACACTCTGCAATCGGTGATGCAACCGGCAATACGACCCGGAAATCCTCGGCTCTGCACTCATCTGGACCCGGAAGGGCCGTCGTTAAAGATGACAGTCTTTACAGCATTGGGAGCGATGCCAGTACCGTTGGCAGCGAGAAGAAGCACAAGCTGTTCAATGGCGCCAAGCACACCAGTCTCAAGAGGTTAGTAATTTGGTCATCCTCATCGCGTACTTTAACATCGTATCCTGTATGACCTCTTATTTTTTTAACGTGGGAAAGGATCTCGTAGAATACTTATGGAAATTGCCTCCCGGTTGTACTCTTGATCCGAAAAGATCTCATCTCATTATTGATTTTTGGGACTTGTGTCGACGAGAACTTTTTGGATCGGGAGGATATGAACTGTAATATATTGAAATCCAGCCAATTCAACCGAAAGCCAATTTCCATAAGAATTCTGCGAAGTTCTTTGCTCATAAACACTATTTATCCATCCACCAGGCGTTGCACTCGAACAAACGGCAGTTTGATGTCACACTAAATTTTCTCTCATAGTCAGTCAGTTAGCTATTTGAAATTTGTTACAATATCTATAGAAGCCGAGACGTGTCCTCGGGTCGATATTACGAATATATTCGTATCGAGAAACTGGATATAATAGGATGATATGAACGCGAAATAGGATTTGCTGGTTGTTGAGCTCTGAAATATACTATTTCAAGTCTGAACACTGTAGTAGTTGGTTTTGTTTTACTTTGCTTTCGTTATTCTTCATAATTTACATTTTACAAGGTCTGTTGTATGTACATACGTGCATTCGTGATCGAAACGTGTAAAAAATATGCTATTATTACGTCTAAAAAAAAAAAAAAAAAAAAACCAAAAAACTGGAGGTAAACAAGAGAAAAATTTGGCTACTTCCTTGCAGGCTATAGAACGGGTAAAAAAAATATGTAGCGTGTGAAGTTAGGCACATCAACAAAGCGTGACGTCATCGTCACGGGTGAAAGGAAGAAAGAAGAAACGGTTTAGCTCGACTTTGATGAACCGGTACACACTCATATAATGCATATGAAATGTATACAGAAAAGTAGGAGAAAAAGATTTTATCAGGGTACATAATTTAACCCAAGTTTCTCAAGATATTATACGACTTTCGGAGTCCTTAACGCGTGACATTTTTACCAAGACTGAAACCTCATCTCCGTATGGTTGTAGGTACAACACATTTCGTACAGTTGGTCCGTATTTATATATACATATATACACATTTACGGTAGACTAAACATGACGTGATCGTTGCCCAATTTTATGCGAGGTTTAAACGACGAAGAAAAAAACAGTAAGAAATAAGAAGTGGAAAAACAAAGTTCAGCAGGGGACCGTCGAAAAAGAAGGGCCCAAATACACACGTGGCGTCACTCAAGCGTGTTTGATTCGCACCTGAAATTCTTATTTCGAATTAGTTGGAATTGGTACACATGTGTTCAACAGCGTGAATGAATCCTTTTGGTGTCTTTTCTAACCTGACACCTACGCGTGTTGGACAAGTTTAGAAGGCAAGTGATTAGAAACAGGCTTACAGAGTCAACAATCACACATTGTTCAACATGTGTTGGCTTCCGGGTAGTCAAATATTCCGGGTAATTAAACTGTCTAACGATCATGTTAAATACTAACCAGAAATCCAAAGTCGTCAACGAAGTCTAATCCTGCACTAGTTCTTCAAAAGCATCTCATTAGTCAATCATTCGTCTTCCAACCCCCGAGCGATGTGATATCGACGAAGCAGTTGGAACCAGAATGAGAACCATACGAGATCGGATTTCCAATCTTATTTGTAACTTGATACGACGCAGTCAAAGTTTGATTACACGCTAGACTTACCTGCCCACCTTTGGATGATACGTCTCTCATCGATACGGGAATAGTTCTGTTGTAAGAATATCACCATGGGAAATGATGGGCTTCGTGGTATTTCATCGTGGAATTAATTACAAAGACGGAGTTGTACTGGAAAAAACAATCTACATTTTTCTATATGAATCGAATCAGCAAGACGTGTTGCAATAAAATTCAAAGCTTTTTCCTGCTTGTGTTTCAATCACAATTCACATGTACCTAAAATCAATCTACAAACCAGTTTACAGCTTTAGTACCTGAGTAGTCGATTAGCCCATCGAACCAGCGGTTATCCAGTTCACTCCGTCTCTATGCCCCAGCCGAAATCCGGTCCGTCTTGCGGTTATATCGCGAAGAAAAGAGATGAAGACAAGCTTGCTTGCCTCTCTGTGTCAGCATTACTCGTGGTAACGAGTTGCACACACGTACGTAATCGCTATGCCCGATTGGCTAGTTTCTCAAATCTACACTGCGGAAAGGGAACATTATAGTATACGTATATCTACTTGCCACGTAGCATCAGGAGAGAGAAGGATTCAATCTGGACCCAGTTATCGTTTCTTCTTCTCTCTCCCAACAACTCGGTCTTCGGCGAGCCAGTGTTCATCAGCGTCAATCATACTTTGCGGCAAATTTTTTGGTGAGTGAATATATTGTTGTTTTTTTTGTTGTTTTTTTTGTTTTTTTTACATTCATTAAAGGTTATCTTCTTCATTTATTTCGTCAAGTTTTGGTGCATAGTGTGACTTGATCGTAACGCATCTCATCGTTACTTCCAAGAACATCCTTCCAGTGCATCGGAACCAAACTTCGAACGGTTCACGGTGTTTATCAATTCCGTTTCAAGATTGTGTACACTAAGTTTGTAAAAACTGTGCACGAGGACTGGTCGATCCTTCTCCCCTCTCCTTTATGGATAGGCCAAACGTGCCGTGTGTTTCTGAATAGTTTCGAGAATAAGTTTAACCGAGTGAAGCTAAACGCTCGGTTTACGTGCAACGCATAGCCTCAGTATTCTCTTATACACATACACGCCATAATGTATACAATATATATCCTATGTATACTGCGTTGCGTAACAGAGGTAGTTGTTATACCCGCAAGCTATGTGCATTTCACGGTCTTCTTCTCTTGCACCTACTTTACAGTATTCCAAGCGAGGTATGTGTGTCTATCCGTTACAACCCTGCACACTCATCTAGCATACCGCACAGGCTAATTCTGGTCTGGATACTTATTTTGTTTTCTTTCTTTCTTTCTTTTTTTTTTTTCTTTTTTTTTCATTGCGTTACCAACTTGTACTCGCATTTTTCTTTTATCTCTCTTGACGACCATTAAAAATTCTCTCGGTAATTATACTTTGCTCGTTTAGCTACGCCAATTTTGTTCTTAGAGATCGGTATACCTGTATTATACACTGTGCTTGAATAGGTGCAGGAATAGTAACACGAAGTACGAGGTCACTTTGATTCTCCCTTTTTGCAAATTCTCTTACCACTATACTTGTACCATCCTCAGGGTGTATAATTAGTCACGTGCCAATGGCACACGCAGACGTTATACAGTGTGTTACACAGGTATCGTATAACCTGAGCTAGGCTGGTTGGTTGGTTGGTTGGTTGGTTGGTTGGTACAGCTTAACGGGTGTTCCATAAATATGCATAAATTGGATTTCGTCTTGGACGATTCTAAGCACTTCCAAGTCATATGTGCAATGTGCTAGATGTTTGCATGTGTATTGGAGTGTGGATGCAGTCTATCGCTGCGATATTCACGCTGCTGCCACTACACTAATACCAACCATCGTGCAGTCGGGTCAGGGGCAAACCTGTGGACGAACGTCTCACCTTACATTATACACCTACCCTATGCAGCCTTCAACACGACGAGAACCACTTTGGCGTAACTCGATATCATTTCAAGTGTTAGTGAGGAGACGAAAATTTTTTCCTTGCGTTAAATTGAACCGATTTTCCTTAGGCTTCTTTTATAACTGATTAGAACTTTGGGGGTTTAAAAAAAATACATACATAATTTGAAAAGTAACTTTAGAATAATTTCTTTAATTGAAGCACTTGAGAAACTATTTTGAAAGTTTTATAGAATGATTTTACCGTATGGATCTTATTGATGGATATGGATTAACTTAGATATTTTTATCGACAAAAATAACGTCCACACTCCGTTCTCTCTCTCATTCAGAAAAAAAATACATTGGAAATGAACTCGTCCAGAGGGTCCATCAGTTACGTCAGACATGCGGTACGAGGGTGTCCATAAAGCTTCTCGCGATGATCGCGTCTCGTGGCCTCGAACTCCCACGCACCCCCTCCATCCACCACCACCACCACCACCACCACCACCACCACCACTACCACCATCGACTATATACTGTACGTAGTCATGTACAATACAATTCACATGCGCAGAGGCAGACACGTCGGGTAAAGGCATGTGCCACACTTGGACACGTTCATAAATTACAACCATGGATACACCGCGGTGTTTATAATGTCTTGACATGCAGAGACCCGTTGCATTAGTATACGTATATATCTATAAACGTGGACATTATCGGTGACCATTGATTCAATGACCCATACAACTCGCGACACAACCATTTGCCCATTATAAAACCTATATTATACCTGATACAGATGGTCTATATTGGTGGATGTGTTATAATATAATGTTAACGTTCGAAATCGTGGGTGGATGAGAAGCGAAAGGCTGAGATCGGCCGAACCTTTGACCTTTCAAGCGTCGGTATCGTTATCCATGTGGTGCACAGGTTCTTGCTTCAACCAGAACCAGAATCGTCGGTTCGGGTTTGGAGTCCGGCTGCACTACCTGCTCTTTCTCTCTCTCTCTCTTTTTCTCTCTACCTCTGCAATCGCGATATCTACCACCACCAACGCGACCTCATTGATTTACGACTCTCTCTCTCTCTCTCTCTCTCACATTACTGACAATGAGTCTTCGTCTAATAAATACACGTATGTACCTAGATGCCCATGTGGTTTGTGAAACACTGATGACCAACACTGGTCCAAGTTTTTACTCGGACCAAAATTCAATCCAATATTATCGTTGCTGACGACTGTAGACGTCGTCGCGACGAATCGATGGTATATCATCGACATCATTGAAAAACATGATCTATGCGCTTTTGGATGGTGCGGTTACGCATGCTTGGTTTTATATTTTAAATTCATTGTTCTATTCATATTCGTCAAGGTTTCAATTTGCTATATATACTATACTGTTTTTACATATGATTTGCATGCGTGAAAGCAGAGCTCGTATAGGTACCTGCGCGTATACTTATGACAAATGAGATGACCGTTGACTGTCGTAGAGTCAATTGAATAATTTATTTCACAATTATGTGATCGTTGACTTCTTACGCACAGTGGGACTATGGAAGAGGAACCCTCATGCGAAACATGTATCCGCATGTTGTAATTGACGCATTTATATTTAGTGTATCGTATACACACACTTACATGACGATACCGCAAAATGATGCGATCGGTCATCCCGGGAACCGAGCCAAATTTTAATGCGCGCGAAAGTTCGTTTCCTACACTTCTGTGACGTGCAGTTTCTAAATATCTCATACCTATATATATATATATATATATATATATATATATATATATATATATATATATATATATATATATATGTATGTATATTAGAGTGGCGCAAAAAAATCGACTTTTTTGTTTTTTGTCTTAGTCTCGGGTCACAAAATGTTAGTTTTTGATGTTTTAAGAGCCCACTTCAAAGGACATCTCAAAAAAAAATTTTAAGAGGTCGCTCGTAATTTAAAAAAATGTCAAAAGTCGTCAAAAAATTTAATTAAAAAAAATTATATTTTCAGTATTTTGTTTGATTTTTAATTCATGGCGCGGTGTATTGTTATAGATTCTTTCTTACTAAATTGAAGAAAAAAAATTTATGAAATTTTAATATGAATATTAAAAGGTCGATCGAAAAGATCTGAAGAAATGCACCAAAAAATTGAAAAAAAATTATGAGCGACCTTTCAAAATTCAAATTTTGAACTGAAACTTTCGGAAACTTATTTCTTTTTTTTGTCTATAAAATTATACCGTAACGAGAAAAAAAATAAAAAAAAAAAAAAAAATCGATATTTGACGATTTCTGACGTTTTAAAAAATGTGGAGTGACTTCTTAAAATTTTTTTTTCGAGCTGTCCTTTGGAGTGGGCTCTTAAAACATCAAAAACTAACATTTTGTCACACGAGGCTAAAAAAAAAAAAAAATAGTCGTTTTTTTTGCGCCACCCTAATGTATATAAATAATAAACGGGAAGCGGTATCTTATAGACGTTATAAGTTAACTATACGTTCGTGTCTCGTCTAATCCTAGCCAAATATGAAAATAGATACGCAATTTGTCGGAAAAAAAGATAAAAGTAAAATAATAAAGAAGGACTAGATCGATTCGCCGTAACACTAATAAATATCTCAGATCGATGGTGTAAGGAAATAAAGTAAAACAATGAACATGTAACACTTTAGTTAAACCAATCCGAAAACATATCCAAACTGGTGACGTCATATAAGCTTGATATTTTCTTTTCTTTCTTTAGTGTTTAAATTATTATTACTATTATTTTTACTACTTTTTTAATTATCCAGAAATAAATAAGTAACCTCAAGTAACTTGTTTACGTGATTTCTGTGACGTCATGTTGGACATTCCTTATTTTTATTTCCTTACGCCATACTCATATCGAAAAATATTAATCGACCCTGATCAATTGCTTATGTGGAAAAATTGGACAGAAAGAGAGTATAAAAGATTCGAGACGAAGCCTAGCTGACCTGGACACGATTTACTTCGAGGACGTGCCTGATTCAAGTTTGGTAAAATTGCTCGTCTATTTCGACGTCGGATGGTAAAACTGCGAACAATTCTGCAGAGCATCCCTCGCCAAAGAGACTCGCTTCTGCATGGCCGCTCGATACCCAGTTGTTGGTGCTGTTCGTCTCGGCGGCGGCGACCTCGACCTCGACCCCGACCTCCAACCCGAACGACCCGGACCTACCCTACAACGTCGTCGTCGTCGACGTCGTCGTCGTCGTCTACGTGGTGGAATTGACCGTAGCCTTGTAAATAGCTCGTTCCCGACTTTAAAAGGGTTTCAGCAATCTCGACTCTTCGGCGACGATTTATTGTTGCAGACAAGTTAACTGCGAATGGAATAATCCATATATGATGTATGCTGAGCATGGGGTTTTCATGAACACGTAGATTAGGATAGAATAGAATTGTTGAAAAGTTTTTGAAATTATTTTTGAGTCAGTAGATTTGTTGACTTGAATATTCTGCGTTTTATGGACATTTTTTTCATTTTATTGAAGTTTGAAGTACTCGTATTTTTTATTCATAATTTTTTTTCTGGATTTATTGACACAACGACATTTTCTTTACATTCGGGGTGAAATTGTGACAGAAATTAATCTAGTAGTTTTGGTTTTATTGAAAAATTAGATATATATATCACGTTCGTCAATATATCGTGTGACTGTGATAGAGTAAATGAACGTGTCCATTCAGTTTTCATTTCTATAACGAACTTCATGCCTGAAAAAATTACAAGTCGCCGGCCCTGGACTCATGAGTCTCATCTCCGGCCGACCGGTTTGCAAACTCCAAGCTCGCCCTTTTTTTACAGGTTCGAGACTTGGAAATCGATACGTTTTGTCAGTTCGATTGCGAAGCAGTGGAACGTAATTGAGTATTAAATAAGAAGTCAAGGGAAAATGATTTCACTATTAGGTATAGCAAAATTCTAAAACGTAAAAATACTCAAGTTTATGGATGAAAACATTTTTTAATTATTCAAAAATTGAACAAGTAGGTGCTTGTGAAATTCTATGAAATCTCATCAAGTCGAATGAAAATCCGACGAGGTGAGATCACGTGACAAGAATCCTTGTGCAATATCACGAAGTCTTACAGAATATACGAATGGAATTCCGATTACGAAATCCCACGAAGTCTTGAAAATCCAATCAACTCTTTTTTTCAAGTCTCGAACTCCAGCAAATGTGATACGCAATTTCACCCTTAAAACCTCAAAAACTAACATTTTGTCTCACGAGACTCGAAAAAAAAAAAAAAAAAAAAGTAGTCGTTTTTTTTCCGCCACCCTAATATATATATACATCAAGAAAGTAATCTTCAACTCTTTATTAGCAAAGTGACTCTCGCCTTCTGATAAACCTGCAAGTTACAAATTCCAATCTTGATTAACGATGAGATCGCAGACCGTCAGGCCTGGCTGGCAGCGCCGGCTTTAAATTAGGGCCGCCTTAATTGCACCGGGATTGCGCAACGTTTAATTACACGACTCAGATCGCGTCCGGCGAGTTGTTAGCGCATTGCAGCGCATTGCAGCCTGAAAACTGGCGCATCGGAGACGCGCAGTGTCACAAATTACTCGTATCGGCCACGTGTCGAGCCGCAATGTCACGTGACTTTGACACCCACCCGCGCTACAACGGCTTCCGACATTTGCCGCCAGAGAGCGCCACCGACTTGAGTTTAAAAGGATGTTGCAGATTCGACGGACGACGTCACGACGGAATTCGATTCTTTTTCTTATCTAAATCATGATTTGACAATTAGTCATTTTTTTTCCAACGCAATCTACCTATTTTCAATAAAATCATTTTTATCGTTAGATATATATACTCCATTTTTTTTTTTTCTATCCAGCCAATCGATGATCGAGGAATTATTTCAAATTGATAAAAACTCGATTATCGTTTACGGAAGTCGTTTTCTTTTCTTTTCTTTTCTTTTTTTTTTTTTTTTTTTTCGGATTTACAAAATTTTCAGCACGCTTTGCGTTGTTTCAGTTTATTTGAACTAGATCGGCAATACTGAATGATTTTTTTTTTTATTAAAAAAGGAAAAAAATTCAACGTTAAAGATTATATTTTTTGTTCCCCTTTTATATATTTCACACGCGGTTTTACCTACTATTGAGATTTTTCTCTCAATTACCGAAAAGCTAGAAGCCATAATCTCGTGGTTCCAAAGGTTTTGGAAAAGAAGAATAACAAACGAATCGGGATAAAAATAGATATTCTATGTAAACGTTTTTTTCTTACCCCTGTATACACACACACACACACACACACACACATATACATATATACAATGTATATATATATATATATATCTGCAATTTTTCTAAGAAAAATTTCAACTTTCTTTATACATATTTAAATACCTTATCACACAGCCAACTGCATTTACTCGGTATATTAGTTTCTAGTGTTAAAGTTGAAAGAAAAAAGAAAAAGTTGTTAAACAATTCTTTTCTTTATAATATATTTTCTTCTTTTTAATAACGTTTAAATCATCGAGTATGTGATTATCGTATCTGCTTTTCAGGGTCTCATTTGGCTCTAGCAAAGGATCGATGGTCGAGACACTCGTCTATGAGACTCCCGTCCAAGAGGAGCCGGAAAATAACCATTTTCACGAGCACAATGGACGACTACCAATACCGAACGCCTACGGATCGGCGGCTCTTCTCGTCGCCCCTGAAACCGAGTAAGTATAATAATTATAAGGATCATCAATTCGGTGACTGAAGTTTGTTGTCTAGGGTGAAGTCTATCGACGAGATTTTTTAGTGATATGAAGTTTTTATTTCACGTGATTTATTCTTCGACTGTGGACGGAAAAATAATAACGATATAGGTGATAAAATATTATATATGTATATACCTATTATTTTATACTCTTGTGGAATTTTTTCTTGAAAGAAAAATGGAAATCAGAGAATATGGTGGAAAGATATTGTTTCATATAGAATAGCGTGGAATTAGATGGGCACCCCTTTTTGTCCCACTTTTCACGATGACGGATGAAAAATGATGGATCGTTCAGTCAGTCAGTCAGTCAGTCGGTCAAGAGGGAGAAAATCAACGGCTGCGCACATCGCATGCAGCGTGGATATATATATATATATAGGGCATTCCATTACGCCAATCCGTCTGCCATTAAATACCATGAGCAGCAGTGATTTTTTTTCTTTATCTTTTTCTGTTCACTTTTTTTCTTACCCCTTGATTAAACAAGAATTATTGTTTGTTTTTTTTTTGTTTTGCTCAAGTATTCATTTTTTAGGTATCTACAATGGATGGTCGATATACCTGAATCGTGATAATAATTTGTCGATAAATTGATATCGGACACAAGTGATAAGAGAGGCAAGAGAAAAAAGAAAAGAAAAGAAAAGAAACAAACGAAAAATATGACCTACATATTTACTTCTGCAGTAATAATCGTTCATTATCGTATTATTTATATAGATTATAGATTACGTACACGGAAATTCGATTAATCTTTTCTCTTTCTCTTTCTGATGATAAATAAAATTGATCAATTAAACACGCAACTCGGAGGTCCAAGAGCAGAAAAAAAAAAAATGAAAACAAAAAAAAAAAAACATTCAAATGTATATAAGGACTATAATTTACGTTATCGTAGAAAAGGATTACTCCTGCGCAATAAGACGTTTCGCATGCATACTGTGCACTCTAACCAAGGTAATCGCGTATTACAAATTGACTTTATGCACGTAATTACTTGGACGTAAGGTATTAATTACATTGATATGTCTTCATTGACCTTATACAAAATAGATCTCGTCAGTTGGAGTTAAGATTGAATCGCACGTATTTTGCGAAGCAATTATTCCGAGTTGTATTTGTTTGTTTGTTTTTTTTTTTTTTTCTAGGAATCTTCGTATTTATTTACAAATTATAATATACAATTAATAAATTATTTTTTTACGTATATATATCGTTTAATAAAGGTTCAGGATACCTATTTAAGCGCGTAATCGTTTATGCATTTAGGTATATTGAAACGACGTCTTGTGATAAAAAATGATTTATATATTCGATAAATATTAGTTGTTCCACAAGTTTTTCGAACCTGCATCACGAGTGGTAGAACCGGTTTGAAAAATACCAACCTTATCGTACAGCCGCTGCCAATATTCTTTCGTTCGTTGTGCATACATGTATATATACATTATACAAATGATTCACGATTGTAAATAACACGGTTGTATTATTAAACCACGCAAAGCCGACTCGCTTGCCGTCGGAATTACATGCACTCGACAAAATGCCGAAGCATCTTTTTTCATCTATACAATAATTAAGTTCGATTACCCTATAGATTATTTTTTAAGCATTCACTCTTGACCTGATTCGTATACTTTACTTTATTCTTTAATAAAGTATCGCTTGCAAAGAGAGAGAGAGAGAGAGAGAGAAAACTCGGTCATCTTTATCTCTCGGGAGTTTTTTTCATTTCTTCAATTATGTTTTATGTATATTTTTGTCGTTACGTAACGTAACAATCGCATTGTAAAGAGAGGTAATTTATTTTTTCAATATCAGGTGGCGAGAATGAAAAGAAAAAAAAATCTCTTGGTGTAAGGTATACTTATTTATGTAAAGAAAAGTTTTTCAATCAAACACGTATTGGAAAACTAAGAGGAAAAACAAGAACAAGAAGAAGAAGAAGAAGAAGAAGGAGAACGAGTAGCAGGGAATGAGGATTGCGCAACGTCCTCCGGATTCTGTAACACGGAATTCTACAAACTTGTTTATAGTAATTTAATTAAACTTCGATTGTCGGTCCGTATGTGTCTATATATATATATATATATTAAGACTTTCGTTTCAACTAGATCAGCCAACGACATGACTGCGTTCCGAACTTCGACGTAATGTACTTCACCTGCCGACTCTATGAAACTCGTTTAAGGGGACGCTCTGGTCGATTTCGACGTTGACGTATACGATATATTTTTATTTCTGCGTTAAATGAAAGTCTGTTGTAATGTTTTTGTTCAGAATTGAGAATAGAGTTCCTTTATAAACTCATCTGTAATTGACGATTATCGTATTTTTATTCAGAAATTAATGAAGAAAGAAACGAATCAGGCTCCGATTCGATAGCAGAATTTGTTTCTTAAACAATGTAACTTGATTTTTGATAAAAGAAGTGACATAAATTCAATAGCTGAAAAGTGAAAAGCAAAATTTATATCAAAGAAATTTAAATTGTTGAATATTTTTTACCAGATGGTTTGAATTCCATAACATGCTATTGATTTTTATTGATACTCCAAATAATATTCGACCTTTTTTTTTTTGTGATTCTCTGTGATTCTATCCAATTCGTAAGTAACTGAAAATCGTGTGGAACGTGTGGATAAGGTAGAAATCTGTAGAAATCACTCGAAATCAAAGTAAATTAATTGATATCATTCAATATTCGATCAGTAAGTGAACGATTCGTCGAAATTTTGAACATTTGTTCGTTAGACTCGAAAATTTGATTTCCTCAAAGTACAAGCATCTCATCTCTCTTCAGTTTTTACACAAGAAAGGTAGACTAAAAACTAAGCGACACGTATTTTCTTATATCTGCCAATCAGCGATTTAAGGGGATGAAATCACCCTCCAAAGTAAAACACGTCAAGGGATAATTTCGCAGTCTCACCCCCAAGAACAAAACATTGTCAAACCTAATCCAACTGAAAAAGTTTACCTCTAACAAGAAATGAAAAAAGTAATTACCTCAATTTCCAAAAAAAAAAAAAAAAAAAAAAAACAAAAAGAAGATTACCAATCAAATCGCCGTTTGAAACGCCTAACTTTGCCGTGCGGGTTTCACCCCCTTAAATTGCTTAATATATGGCATATAAAAAAAAAAAAATACACGTCGCTTAGTTTTCAGTCTAAAAGAAATCAAAATCAACCTGAAATACCTTGCCTTCTCAGATGGAAGGAAGAAAAAAAAAAAAAAAAAAAAAAAAAAAAACTGCGTCTAAAAATCCGTGAGTTCCATGCAAGGGTAAGGTACATGCATGCAACATAGAAGACCGTAAGGTGGCGCCGCGTGGCCAAATTGCAAAGCATGTATAACACGCAGGCGTGGTGCGACGTTACGAAGCAAAAGAGCCTCAGTCCGACCCTGCAGGTCCGACTTGACGCTGTACGTGGTCGTCGAATTGTGAACCCCGGTTGTCTCTCGGTTCGCTGAAGCAAACGTCGCGCGTTTACTTGGTCTCACGTATACGTATATATATATATGTAAAAAAGAATTATTTGTGCAAAAGAAGAAGAGAAAAAAAAAAAAAAAAAATAGAAAAATAGAAAAAGACGAAGAACCAAAAATAATTAACATTTCCCGGTACAGTCGATTCTCTTCGTTTCACAATTTTACGTATATACATACTATATCTACACTTCTAGTAGCATATATATATATATACGTTATTTACGATTAATCTCGTGTGCTTATATTTTCCCTCCTCTTCTCCCTCCCCCCCCCCCCCCCCCAAGCCTCCTTCCTTCTCCACCCCTCTTCAACCCTCCGACCCTACCCAAAACTTGACTCCGATCCCTCGGTTCCCCCGGTTTTTATTTTTATTCTCTTCTTTATCCCAGCCCAATTAATATCTCTGGGTCAGTGCGAAGAACGACGAATTCATCGACTGAAGAATTCCGTCGTTTGATGTAGAAAGTCTCAAGGTTTCGACTTTGGAGAGATATAAACAAGAAACTAACTGGTCTTCAGTGATTTTGGATTTCCTGTCGGAAGTATTTCAAGTTTTTCGAAACTAGGATTTTAACGACTTTTTCGAGGTATGTGTGTGATATTATTATCAAGTATAATCGATTCTTTGAATGAAAACTAAGAGATTGTTATTTGTATTATTATTGCAACAGCAATGGCAAAGAATATCTCGATTATTTTCAATTATCATTTCCACTTTCTCCTACGTGAGTGAGTTATTATGCATTCAGGGCTGTAAGTCGCGTTTCCGGTGTTCTATATTCTGATTGTTTATAATCCATAAGGTAGTGTTGGTACAATTTGTATCCTGTGCATTGGAATTACACGCTTTGCCTTCTCACTCTTTTATACATCGCTGGATTTGAGATATGAATTTTATGTATGTCACTTCCGGGCAAAAGAATTAAGTGGGTTTTAGCTTGAGGGGTTGACGCGAGATCCCAGCCGCCCTTTGTCGGAAATCTTATTTCGAATTTTGTGTCTTTATATCTATGGACGTGGAATTAGAACTTACAAAAAATAAGCCTAAGCAATTCATGAATTAGATTGCGTTTTTCAATTTTTTCCGGATAATTGGAGTATCTGGGATTAATTTTTTTTACACGGCAATTCGTAGAGGGGCAGAAAAAATCCGTGGGTTCAAAAGCAACGGTGGTAACCGTGATACTAAAACGCGTGAAATATCACTGCAAGGTTGCCATGGATACCCGCCATCTTGACACACAATTCGGTCACCCCTTCATTGTCTCCCTTCTTCCCTAGTTTCCCGTTTCTCCCGACTCTCGTTCCTACTACAAGGCGGAAAAGGAAGCTTCTTGCTTACGACGAATCGTATTTTGGCTTAAAATGAATATCGGGTGCAGATCATATTAGTCAAATCAATATAAATATTGTCTACGTCCAATCAGTTTTTACTCTGACGTTTCACCTGTTGGTCAGATTTTCAAGGAAGAAAAGTATTTTTCAGAATTGATCGTGGGAATTTAGTCTTCTGGATTTATTGTTTCGTAACTCTAGCCACAAGGACTAAGGAATTTTATAAGCTTATTCTTATTTTGAAATTCTGGCAACGTTAGACTGGTTTTCATTCGAACGATGGATGCGAATTCGAAGAAATTAAAACTCATTCAGGAATCTAGTAACTTACTCATATTTTATACTCACTCGTTGTATAAACGTTTGTCCGTCGATCAATCGATACTGAAAGATTCGACTTCTCTTCTCTTTACTCTGTGGCCTTAACTTTATGTTTTTTCACGGAAATTGCGATAACTTTTATGCCACTTCAGGTGTATTGTATTCCTCATGTGTATCCTCTACACACAATATTAATGGTCTTCTCGGCAACCAAGCGATATCGAACGCTTTCAAAAGGGCGTTACTTATACAGTATATATAGTATATATACACCTGGGGTGTGTAAGTTGGATGCATTATGCATGAAAAAAAAGGAGAACAGTTCTTACAACGATTCTTCCGCCTAATTAATAATTGGCAATTTACGTTACGCCCACGAAACAACAATCGCAACATTACATCCGTTGTTCAAAATGTACATACATATGATAAATTTGAATGTCGTGTAAACGACCGTCTCCGGCAAACGTTTAATCATGAATGAAATTTTTATTTTTTAAAAACAAAATTGATAACGATCCAACATTTTGATCTCATATATATATCGATGGCACGTTGTCCGAGTTATTTAGAGCTTGGCCAAATATAAATATCTGTAAGAAAAATTTTACGACTAGTGCTAATAGCTGAGTGACGAATAATACCGTGAACATAGTCCTCAGCCTTTGCCTCAATGTCCATTCATCAGATTTTAATCGATCTAAAATTTCCAAAACTTTTCACAATTTTTTCGTACCTAATGTGGATCACTCGATAAATCCCAGAAAATCAGCAATAACAATGACTAACGATCCATGAATTTTAATCCTGTGTGGTTTCCTGTATCTTCGGGTCACCGTTTACACCGTCAGGTATAACGATCGTACAACTATATATATATACAAAGTACAGTTAAAATTGGAAGAGCGGGTGCGAAATACGTTTTTAAGAAGGGAAGGTTCGTGCCGCTCTTGAAAGATCGTCGACCGTCGTCGACCCATTGTTGAGAAAATGTCACAAATCCCCATCCTCCCCCCCTTCTTCCGGACTCAAAGATGAGAAAACTGGGGAACTAGGCTGACGTTGCACGCCCTTTAAAAGGGTAGAAAAATTTATGCAATATAAAACTTTAGGAGAGTCTATATGCATTACATTATGTACCATTGATGGTCTAAAGAAGGAATCAGCAATAAAATTGTCGAGATGATGGGAGTCCGCCGATCGATATTAGATTTCACCATGGACTTTCTAATCTTCGGCCCTTATGTAGGTGGCTACCTACTAGAAATTGGGAACGAGGATGGGCTTACGATTAGTGTATAGTATTTCCCTTGGTCTGCACGGTTTTAATGACGCCGCAACGGCCTGCGGGCCGTTTTCCATTTACCGCGATGACGGCATTCACGCTTTTGGATCCGCACGTCGTTTTCTATATGCATATATAGTAGTTAAATATGTGTTGTGTGTATATATACATGTACAATGTATACACCTACCTGCCTTATGCTCGTGGACCTTGAGTCGTTGCGTCACTATTCACATTCGTCAAACGTTTATATGGATGTACAGATGTGAACGTTAGAGAAATAGATGGATAGATAGACAGATATTTTTATGTCTATCTATAACAATATTAGACAAAAAGAAAATTACTCCGTAACTAATAGAGAAGAGTAAGGATTTAAACTTGAATATCTAGCCTAGAGGATGAATTCTTTACGATGCCAAACACTCTAAAGCTGATCGAATATTGGACGTTCTAATCTGCATCAAACTTCATTGTTGATCACAATCGCTCTGGGGGGAAAAAATATCTAACAAGTATTTATTGGTCGTTCAATCTGACGCGCGCGTCGAAACTTTCGAAGCCGTTTAGTTTTATCAGAGGTTATTTTTGACCTGACTGATGCTGCAGAATCGACCGCCGGCATGATTAATATTATACCCGTGTTATATATACATTATATTATCGTATACCGTACTCCTATACCATCAGAGATTTAGATTACACCATAGACTCGCTTTATTTATTAGGAATAACTCCTGCTCGTGAGTGAACGATTCCATACCCACAACCTATTTCTCAAACCATCCAGCGATGTGAAGGAATGAATAAACTGATCATGTGATCATTATTTTTTATTATACTAACTATATTTCATTTGACTAAACCTTGAAGTACTACTAAATCATTCCCAATGATGATTGGTTGATTTGTCGAATCGATGATAACCATCATCCATACGACTGACATCCATTGGTCCCCTTTTCCGTTGCTCAGAGAGTGTAACTTAAGGTACTTTTATGACATCTATTGTTATCGAAGTCGCCTGCTGCGCGAACGGCTGTTGCTGGCTTATGTATGTATAGCAGTGAGAAACGAACCTCTGGCAAAGCGAGCCACCTCCAAGCAAGCAAATATATATACACACACGTAGGTACCTACACGTGTACGTGTGCAGTATAAAATACACGCAGAGCTGTGAGGAAGGAGAGAGTATCGCACCATCATGCAAACCGCTCCGACGATGGTTTTTTGGACTACCTACGGTCACAAAACCCGTCTTCCTCTTTCCCCTTCGCTCGATGGATGGATGGAGAGCGGCCGAGGCCACGACGGGGTTCGAGTCATGCCTCTGTTCACAGCTTCTCCTTGCCCCGTCGGAATCACGAATGGAAAGGAGAGATGCAATGCACTGGCCAGAGAAAAGAAGAGACTAGAGGAGAGGAGAGGAGAGAAGAGGAGAGGACGGTGCTGTACGGTTAACCAACGCCGCCATGCCGCCTTCTCGTCTTCCCATCCAATGATCCATCCACCACAGTCGAGATACTGCTGCGGTGTCACACTTGGGTAGAGACTTCTCACACCTCTCGACGAGTAACCCTTCACTCAGTAGGGCGACTTATCGTGAGCTGCTTTTCGCGTATTGAGAGCATCCAGTCGAATACCCAATGTCATATCGTATCCGCCAGAGATAGACTGCAAGGAGCGACAAGAGTCCTGGTCTTCTTCTTCTTCTTCTTCTTCTTCTTGGTATTCTCAGGTGGCGTAAGGAGTTGACTTCTCCGTTTTCCATTCTCCATTCCATGCACGACAGAGGCAGATATCACACCTGCAGATGTTCGCTGTGTGTCCACAGCTGACTTCCGGTTTTACTACGTCTAGTTGTATGTACCTGCATGTGATTACCAGGTGTTGTTACATCATCGGAACCTGATTAGTCGGTTTGACGGAACCTGTAACAACCAACGAAAGTCTGTCCGCCACCATTGACTGACAGTGCCTTTAACGTTATAAAGCACGTGTGCAAGGACAATGTGGACAAGGATAATTGCATGTCAGCACCTCAGGCATTCCCCTGAGCTTATACGATGGCCTAGACACGCCCTGGGTAACTCAAGGTCGTATCTCTTTCTCGATGGGTATGCAGGTATGCAGACGTTATACCTCGCGTTTACATGCGTCTCTGTATTTCCAGTGTCTTTAGGGACTTGTTTGAAAATTGTTGGATAGGTGTTTGGGAAAGAATCGAAGATCAGGATGGGGAAAAATACGTATTCATATCTCTTTTTTCACAGCATATGTAAGACAATGAACGGTTCTTTAAACCGAGCTCAATTCAAGTCTAATGATAGTTCGGATATTATGACGGTGAAAGAGAGACCGTCTAGAAATTTCTAAACATTTAACACCTCATCTTCAAGGATAATTTATTCACAGAATTCCATCGGCACTTTCGGTACTGGTAAATTTTTAAGGTATAATTCCCAGATATTTTTTCAGCATGGCGAATGTATCGGTGGATTCTACTTGATAACGGTTCTCAACGCTGAATTTCCGACTATCATGGTTAAGAGTTTGACGGAGAGGGAGAATATCTTGTCGGCTATCTTTCAAGGTGGTGTAATTGAATTTCCTCGCCAATCTAGCCTAGCTGTGCTCGTAATCGTCGCTGCTGGCAACCGAGGCTTTCCCCTTGCCTTGCCTCTCATCTCTACGCTTTCGTTACTCCGGTGCAACTGGAGTACATATAATTGTAAATGTACATAAATGCATTAGAAGAAGTGCAGAAGAAGAAGCTAAGCGTCGAACGGATGAGAGGAGGAATTGAGCACTTGATCTCAATTTCGGCTCATTAGAAGCGAAATTCCGCAGACGGTTGGACGGTTATCTCTTTTAATGCTCCAAGGCCTGATTACGCTGGGCTCGCTCCTTATCGTCGCTCTGCACATTAAACGGCGTCAATGGTCTTTGAAATTCGTTAACTGGCACTCGAATCTTCGACTCATCGACGACGAATGGACGGCGGAGAAGAGAAGAGAAGAGAAGAGAAGAGAAGAGAAGAGAAGAGAAGTAAGGAACGGAAAGAGGAAGAAGACGATCTCCGAGTATGTCGCAGAGGAGCTGGAATGATGTAATCTAAATTGCAGCAATTGAGCACTGCTCATAACCCGCTTCGTCTGTCATGTCGTCTCGTTTAATGCTTCGCGTGGGTGTTGACAGTGTCGCTCAATCGACGAACTCGATGATGCCGGAATCCAAATTCCCAACTCCGTCATCTTCCGGGTGTTAATTTATAGCGGCGATGACGAAGTCAGACTGGAAAGAGATTACCTCGTAGGCTTGGGGCCCTTTTCTTCATAATTTAAACGTCACGCTGTGTTATTCGTTTAATTCATCTCGTACGTAGATATTATACTTGTGATAGCGAAGAGCAGTGACTGTGAGGAGGAATCCGTGACTCAGAGAATCGCTTACGGTTAAAAAAATTCTTTAATTATTCACTGTCTCTTCCGCAGAAGACAGGCAAATTCAGATTTATGAGCTTAAGTGGACGTACGTATGTACGTGAAGCTTGTTACAAACTTTTCATACCTGATAAAAACTTATATTCTGATTATAACCTGATTCCTCAGAATTTTCTGAGCGCCTTTTTGTCTTCCCTTGAATTAAACTTTGGACTTCATTTACCTTTTCCTGTACGTACGTACTTATATCATGAACACTGGAGTTTTGACCGGGCAATTTAATTCTCATTGCCAACAGCCTAGTCGTTACAGCTCAAAGTCAAACGATGTCTCGTCTTTAGGATCACTATATACGATTCACCGTAACCGAAGTGTCTGAAAAGCTTTGGATAGTTGCCAGCGGTGTTCACGCGTTCTATGAACAAGCGCAGTACAAATATTCAAGTACGAAGAAACAAAGAACTCGGGGAGACTTGGTTGTAGCTCGTTACTGACAGTCATAAAATCGTATAACTACTCCGCAGAGTTCTTCACTGTTACTCGTTGTACTTTGACGATGGAACCATATGCGTTTGACCGTTCGTTACCCCGACTTACAATTAACTTGTGATATCCGCAAATGAAACCTTCCCGATAAGCTAAAGTCAAAATCATATACGTGGTCCAGATGATCTTGAAGTTCACACAACACTAATTGTTTTCGTGTGAGTCACGTCTCTGAATGATGTTCAAAGAGTTTAATTGAACGTGTTCCTTCCATTAGTATTCCGCATATTACACACTAAAGAGTACTTGACGTTCTCAATCGCACGAGCGGAGTAAACTTCCGAGCAAGTAAAGGCTCGAGATTGTTATCGCTTGGTATTAACTGTGATTCATAGAACGTCTACGATTACGACTCCAAACGTTGTTTAGCCATAAGTCTGCTTCGACCCAAGTTCGACATAACGATGTGCTATGATAATAGAATGAATTTGCGAGACCTGCTTGGAGTGAACCGACATGGATACCTACATATTATCTCCGTGCGACAGTCCGCCATCGGTTTTCCCTCTCCTGTGCGGGCTCTACTGACCGTATAACCGGAGAAAATAAGGGCAGGTTGGCGCCGAGATGACGAGATCGATGCGGCGAAGTACCCCAACCCCAACCGCAAACCAGATCCAGCGACATCAAGTATGCGACGCGTGCTCTATAATGCATTCAAGTTGTTTCTTTCTCCCTCCTCTGTATACGTGAGACCCGCTAAATGGTCTCACCTTTCCTGCAATTCAGATAAGAAAGCTGCCGGCCATGATTGAACAAAGACGTTTTTTGTGTCCAGCAGCAATGCGCCGTTGTTTAAGGTTAAGGCTTATAAAGACTCGTTGTACACCTCGAAAACGCGGCGATGCAAAAATCCTAGACCGTTTAAGCGATCAGAGTGAAACTTGGGCAGTTAATGCCTTATTTTGGCAAAAAGTGGAGCGTATTTTTACTTTTTCAAAATTTGGAAAAAAATTTTACAGATTGGTTACCACTCACAGAAATTGGCCAAATTTTCACAGTTGCACTGAATGGATCAAACTATACGGTATGATGCCACTCGGTGGTGATGAAATACACATTTTGAGCCCTGTCCCATGAGATTTGATGGTGAAATGACGAAATGGCAGCTGATCTGGTTTTCGCTTACGAAGTACACCGAAATCTTATTTTGGCGACATTTGTTACCGACATTACGCACATGCCGATAATGTATGCGTGTAATGTCGGTAAGAAATTACCGACAAATGTCACCAAAATGAGATTTCGATGTTCTTTGTAATCGAAAACCAGATCAGCTGCCATTTCGTCACTTCACAATCAAATCTCATGGGACTGGGCTCAAAATGTGTGTTTTATCGCCGCCGAGTGGCATCATACCGGATAGTTAGATCCATTCAGTGCAACTGTGAAAATTTGGCCAATTTCTGTGGGTGGTAACCAATCTGTAAAATTTTTTTCCAAATTTTAAAAAAGTAAAAAGTCGCTCCACTTTTTGCCAAAATAAGCCATTAATTGCCCAAGTCTCACTCTGATCGCTTGAGCGGTATAGGAGTTTTACATCCCCGCGTTTTCGAGGTGTACAACGGGTCTTTATAACCACCTTAAAACTTCTTTTTTTCTTCTTGCCGTTTTCATCACTACTCACCACTCGTTATCGCTACGCGTATCACTTATTATTGCTACAGCGCAAATACTTATAGGTATATCTACTTGATTTGCGGAATCTAATGTGTAGTGATGTCACTTGCTCACTCACCGAGACTCCTTCTTAGATATACATTAAAACGTCGATGTTCTCATCAATGCGCGTGCATAACATGATACGGCCAAAGATCGGCCATCTTTGTATATTTGTGTATAACCTATTCTTTCTTACATTAACGTATGCATTTGATGCTGTATGCTATGTTTCAGCGAGGGTCGAGAACGAGTCAGGGTATCACTTCTTGAACCGACGCCTTGCCCGTCGACACCGGGCGTCCTTTTGCTCGAACCAACGTCGGACCTCGACGACCACCTTCACACACATCTCACGATGGCCACCAGTCCAGTCGAACTTCTTACCACCCATACGGAGCACACAACGCCCACTTATCACACGCAAATCAGGTACGAATCATAAATCGACCATTTTGACAAGAGTCCTTTAACCTAACCTCGATGAGTTCCTCGAGTTTCAGACAATGAGAACGTTCAAAACTAGCATATTTGGGGTACGTTTTAACCACGTTTTACCACGTAATTTGAAATCTTCTCAACATTTCTGTGTTGTGATATTTTTGTTCATTAGGTATAGCCGGTAATGAACATTTGCTCCTAATAGATAACCTCTGATAAGATGGCTCAGCCACGTAACAGCAATCGAAGATACTCTGCCGAGTGTTTCGATTCGCCGTTTTTTCAGTCTTCCGATTTTTCGACCACCGTTTCACGCCTTTTTATTATATACACGCAAACGTAATTCATCGTTGCGGTTTCAACGGTACCAACGACTTTATCGTCACGGAGGAAGTCTCCGTCTGACCTAGTCGATTCTAGCAAAACTGCCAATCTTTGGCCTTCACAGCATAGCTCTGTGGTCGTTGTAACGGTTTTCTGCCGCCCTTATCGCATCCGCAACTCGTCTACTTATCGGCGTAACTACTGCGGCGTATCGCGACTTTACAGAGGTATATATGTATGTATGTACAGGTGGTGATAGAAATAACGCCGCTGCAACCGTTACGTGTTTTATTAGTTAGGTATACGTGGAATTTTTAATGGGGAAAAAGATTGATCGAACAAATGAAATTTCGATCAAGATTTATGTAATCCTGTAAATGAATCTTGTGATTAAACGTTTTTTTTTTTTTTTTTTTTTTATCAAAGATATTCGTATATCGGGTTTAAAATTTAAATCGATTGTCAGTTATTTCCGACTATGTTTGAAAAAAAAAACATGTTGCGTAGGTATATAGATTAACTTGACGAGGGATTTTTTTTTTAATGGCGTGTCAGGAAGAGAACCAGAATAGCGTAATTTTTAAGAATCAAGAACCGTTGAAAGCTCCTACTTTGTGTGTAAATATGTACATACATACATATAATAATAGCGAAGAAGAGAAAAGTGTACAATCGGAAATGGCGTATTATAGTTTCCGGTTATCCTCGCCTTTACGCAATATAATGTATATATATATATGGGACACCCGGCGCATGCGTTTGCGATTAGTTATATCGTTGGACCGCAACATAAACCGAGAAATGTATCCTATATCGGAAAAAAATAAATTGCGGTCGTATATGTATAATGCTCGAGAGGTATAGACTTATCTACTGCACCTACACCTTTATAAAACGCGAGTTTCTCGCATTACGGTTAAATGTCAAATGATATCACACACTCTACATCCACGACTTGATATTATACTGAGATTATATGGAAGAAAAGAAGAGCGAAATGACATGTAGGTACCGAGAGAAAGTTTGTGCGATTTGCGTAAAATATCCGTATCCGTATAAATAATACATGAATAAGTTGAGTGTAACGGTTATTGAATTTGTCACAATTATTGATGTTTTTTTTTCTATTTTTTGGTTGTATCTCTTTGATATTTACTCCTAAAATTATCCAAAGAAAAGATTTTCAGTGTCTTAAAAAATTTACCATTTTTGCTGTAAATTTGTTATTTTTTTTTTTTAAATAAAAGGGTCAATAATTGGCTTTAAAATATGTCAATCATTGATACATTTACTTTAGTAGAAATGAGCTTATGTTTAGAAACAATATGTCGAAACACTCGCGATGCCAGGGCGCGAAGGGGGAACCAAATCCTCGGGATCGATGCAGCAGCACCCCTTGCCGTGTACCATGGGACGCTTTTAGGTGCGAGGGCGCCAGGCGGACGAACTTCAGTAGCACAGTAGTGGTAGCACCTCCATGCGAAGGTTGTGCACCACCTGCAGTTGCAGTCGTGCAGTGATACTTACTGCAACGGTAAAACGACGAGCCGCAACGCGTTCTCTGAAGTTTGTTAAAATTCATTTTAAAGGATACCGAATGACTTGGATTATTTACACGATTTCTTATTGACTTCAGTAGCGTTGATACAGTATCTCATACGTACCAGTTTTTGACGACTAGGACTGAATTATGCAGGCGTTAAGAAAGAAGTGTTTCTCATACCGTTAAGCTCTGAAGAAACTGTCAGGCAAAGATATATATTTCGTTTCGTATATTGTGAATTGTGTTCATCTCGTTTGCTGTTACGATTTAAAATATTGTATACTTAAATATATCTATACTCGAAATGCGGTTGAGATGAAAGGATGTATTTCACGGGCTGATGAACACTTAGAAATTATCTGGCATTGACAAGAGTTCGACTAGTACCTACAGAAAGAGATGAAATGAGATACGGAGGAGAGAATTTTTCACGGTTATGGACCGTGAAGCCTGAAACTATATGACGTTCGTCACGAAGTCTTCGTCTCAACTGGCAAACGTTTGTCAAAGTTTCAGCTATTCATTGTTTCCTGTTACTGCTGCTGCTGTTGTTGTTGTTGTTATTGTTAGTAATAGTAGCGTCAACCACCAATACCTTGCATAAATTCACGCGGTGACCAAATTTCGTCCGTGCGACATAAACAAGCCGAATAGCAAATTACTCACCGGTTTCTTGGCTCAGGTCACATGACCGACATGACTACCTTTTCATACAATTTGATCGCGATAGAAAGAGATAGTTGATCAGTAACTGAACCGCAAAGTTTTTCTTCATGCAGTGCATGAACTGCATCTTCGATACCTATACACATAACTCACGTATTTCGACCCAGTGAGTTAAAATCCTAGAAGACACTCTTGGGAAACTTAAGGTGACACTGAATTGTGGCTTCGATACAAGATGAGTTCAAACACGCGTTGTTGGGTCTTAACTTCTAGTATTTATCCGATCACAAGTCCAGCACCGCATGTATGGAATTCCTTTTTTTCATCTCCGATTAAACGAGGTAGGCGAAAAACACCGATTGGCGTGGGCGAGTGTCGGTTGGTACCTAGAAAGAACTGCGCTGTTGGACTATGGGGCTAATTCGGTACCCCGTCGATCGAGCACCGCGTGAAATGCAGTCAATCTCTGATCTGATGAACTAGATTCACCGAATCGAACGTGCCTTTGGTGCTGCTTCAACCTCGATTGGATTTAACTTACTTACTTACACCGCGTTGTCTCTGATTGACTATTCATGCCGTGTGATGACCTAATTGATCCGAAGTACTTGTGTTACCGACGGGTAACGATGTCGAGTTATCGATGCTGCTGCTGCTGCTGTTGCGATGAGCCACGTTCCGAACCTCGATTAATACTACGCTTGGATTGGTACTAAATATATATATATACACAAACCGACTACATGTCGTTTTGTAACTTCGCCAAAGTCAACAACGGTGATGAGAATTTGTTTATAATGCTTTCGACCTCGTCTTTTTACGATAATATTTTTATTTCAATTTTATTCTCGACTTGCCGTCGCGCTTCGTCTCGATTCCCTTTACTTTACTTTACTTTACTTTACTTTTAACTTTCCGGCGCCACAGCGACAGCTCCAGCTGATTATCCCGGAAGCGAAGAGCCCCGGTGATGATAATTATACGATGGCAAGGTCGGCCTCGCGGCCTGTGTCAACATCCGCACCCAGCGGTTGCGTAACCATCAACGACCCAACGACGTCGGGGACAACGGAAAACACCATCGAAATCGCCACTCACCCCGTCAATCTTCTTTCCATGAATTTCCTTTCTGTCTTTCTGTCTGCTGCAGGCCAATTATCCTGACGTAATAACGATAACAATAAGACGAATTCCGGATTATGAAACTCCGGAACCCAAATGTGCATCGGTAACAATCAGAAATGGCTACAGTCGCCTCTTATCAGGAACGCCCTACCATCTGCAGGGAATCAATAGTCTCTAACTATTTCGGAGTAGTCGACGTTGTCCGGTGAATTCATAGACTCCAATGCGTATCCTTTTTTAGTCCTTGATTGGCGTTCTTTCTTGCTCTTGAATAATCGAATAAAAATGGTGTACAAGCCGTGATTATTATCACTGAATGAAAGTGAGGTTGAAGTTAGAAAACATCTTCAGGATACTCTGAAATTTAGGAACTTCTTGAAGTCATTTCAAATGTCATCAAAAATATTGAAACTTTTCTTTAATGTTTCGTTATGTTGAGGTTACCAACGTATTGACCTTGAAGAATGAAGAGCTTCCAAGCATGTATGACATCCGTTACCAATTTTGCAATAGTTTGTAAACAAGTATAAACGCGGCGATGAGTTAACTAACAAAAAGCCGAATCATACCCTGCCCACCACTTATACATACATACTGTATACTCTATACTGTATACTGTATACCCAATGTACTATATTCGCGTGAGTCATTTTCCAGCCAGTCGCGTATATAACCATTCGTTCGTTCGTTGGTTCGGAATTTGCGCGCGGTTCGTGTTGCCTGCCCACGCACTCACGGTATATTAATAAGCGAGGCTCTAGTTGTTCGAGAAACGGCGAAACGAATGGCCTGACCTCGACCTGAACTACTCACGTCCTCCGATACCACCACCACCACCACCACCACCACCACCAAGAGGCGGGGGTTTGCAGGGCGTCGATGAATGTTAACGTGTTTCGAATTCCTAATCCATGAGAAACTCGTGTTCCGGAAGTTCAGAAAGTACCCACCACAACCTCTCTGGTCTGTTTCCAATTTTTTAAACGGTCACATCAACATCGAATCTACTAGGTATCTAGACGTTTTTCTTCTTCAATTTGGGGCGTTCCAATCGGGCGTCGCGACGCTACGACGAGCCGAAGCTGATGCTGCATTACGGTGGGGGCGAACGAAGAGGAGGATGAGGATGAGGATGAGGATGAGGGGGGAAGGGGGGAGTGGGGGGGGGGGGGGGGGCTCGCGAGTTAGGAATAGAATATCGGCGAGGAACCGAGGACAGAGGAGGAACTCCCGTCCATCCCCAAGCCCACGCAGCGGCGCACCGGCGCGACGGAGTCCAGTTCGTACGCGAGTTGGCATCAAGTGCGCATCTGTCTTATAATATGAGATCACCTGGTGTCGAAGGAAACACCTTCGTCGTGGATTAGAAACTTGCAGACAATAATTTACGCTGTTACGGAGAATTAAATTTGTTATATTATTTACTATCGATGTACTAATTCGTTTTCTTTAATTAACGTGTCGATATGGTATATATATGTATATAGATCACATGCTGCAGAGGTGGTATCGTGTTGCAGGTTATGAATGTCGCGTTTTTTTCCACAATTCTCGCAATCTCAAAATTATTAACAATCAAATTATTTCGGGAGTGGTCTAAAAGTGTGATGATAAGCTTATACACTTGTTAGTTCCTCCTACTTATGCGGGCATTTTGTTCTTCTTCTTTGGTGTTTCGGTGCAGCCGGAATCCAGAAATAACGTCTCGCAACACCGAGTTACGTTGTAACGCTCACGAACTCTGACTTCACGATTTTGCTGCTTATGGTTGGCTCGTTCCTACGTGGGGAATCGGTTAATAATTGTCGTTGTAGATGATGATAATGATTATTATTATTATGCACCTTCATAATTCAGTTCTCCAATAAAATCCTACAACGTGAGATGCAGCGACGACACGCTTACGGGGGTGTCACCCCAGTTAACCTTTAATCAACCCTAAACTCTTCAAACTAAATTGCTGATCCCTGTGTCACATATCACTCGCGATGAAAACTACGGCTACACATGGCGGCCACGTCTATTATGTGCTCAAGATACCCAAGGGGTGGGACGAACACGACAACAGGTAGATATTATTACACCGAGGAATGCAGTCTTGCAGAGTAGGAACCTTTAGGTTCTCTCTTCTTTCCTTCTATCACTCGTCACGCGAGTTCATATGCATATAAACGGGTTCATATGCACTTCTGGATGGTCTGATCTACGAAGAAGTAATAAAAACCGATGTCTTCGCAATTCGGGTATATTATGGAGGAGGACATTAATGTTATTGTAAAATGACGTTCGTAGGATAGTCAGAATCACTGATTATCGTTTAATGACTTTTTAATGATTTTATACTTTCAAATCGAACGTGCAGGCTGAAGTTGGTAACGTTAGCGTATCGAAACGTTAAGATAAAAATTGATATTATTCACCATTAGAATAGCTCGATAAGTTGAATTTACAAGATCTGTATTTGTTTCACGTTTTATTAACGGTTTCATAAATTTCAGCTAATCCTCTAAAAGTTCAAATGTATGTAACGGGTTTTTCTAAAGATGCATCATTAAAATAACGTTCCAAACTTCAGTCTGATCAAACCCAACCGATTTCATGCGTCATATGTTCGTTCGTCATGCAACCTGCAGTTTTAAAAATCAAACATCAAATCGAAGTTTAAATACTGCTTCTTTAGCGCCGGAGAATCATCTGATACGCAATTCTGTCTTTTTGGTATTAGTGCAGACAAGACTTCAAACTTCATTTTTTTTACATTCCCGGCTGTTAGCACCGGTCTCAATTTCTTGCTAACAGCAAGAGCCCGTTTTCCTCTTGGCTGACTAGAATAAGCGCTTTTTAACGACCTTTTTTTGGCACAAAGTGTTGAATCGTTGTAGATACCAGCTGCGGGCAGTTGCGATGCAACTAGTGTTTGGCTCGACGTTCGAATCCCGTTTTTGACAGATATGTACTCAAATCGGTTGATCGTTTCAAAAATTTCACTTACGAAACGACTTTGCTAAAAATTGGCAAATCAGAAAGAGAGGTAGACCGTGATCTGACCGTGTACATAAAAAATTTTAAAACGCAACTGCAAACGAGGTGATGAGACGAGAGGCGGGAATACCGTTAAAAACAAAAACAAACAACAAAGACAGAAAAAAGAAAGAATGAAAAAAACAACAACTTTGCCACAAGATGTTGATATCCAGGGATTGAGTTACAATCGCGATGCGTGCTGGAAGCTTTGCCAGTTGGATACAGTCCAATTTAACCGCGTGGCGTAACACTTTCGTAACATTATGAAGATACTTTATATTAGCCAGTCGCTCCACGGCTGACCGTCGGATAATCCATGACAAATGTTGATCGAAGATCAACTATAACGAACTATAACTTAAAATCCTTGCAAAACTATATAATATGTCGAAAAGAAATAATATAAATCCGAGTAAAAACAGTTCAAGTTTCTTCTTTCAGAAAAAAAAAAAAGAAGAAAAAAATACAAAATAATATAAAATAAAATGAAGAGATCCAAGCGCGAATTTGCAACCTGACGTGTACAGTTCGGCATAGCATCGTCGGCGTCCCCTCGGTTTCTCCAATTAACGCGCAACGAGCCAATTAAACCTTGGACTACGATCAATGGAGAGAACGATGGGCGCGTCGCTATTGCACCAGGCGAATAATTTTTCTGTGCAATTTTGTATAGCATATAATTTTCGATTTTGTGTCTTCCAGCACCGACAGCGGTTGGGACAACCCTTTCAGGCCGGACGGCGACCTCTCGAGGGAGGCCGACGAGATCGTCGAGCTCATAAAAGGCGGCAAACCGATCACTCCGACTCCTGGACAAAACGCACCCGCACTTCCTGGAGCCGAGGTCACGACCCCTGTTTCGACGGTTGCCCCGGCTGCCAACGGTGATCTCGACTCCGGTGCGAATACGATCCTGAACTCGACCGTCGCCAATCAACAAACCTCGCCGAGGCTCAATCAGGGGAACGGAAATGCTGCCCATGTCACGCCGAATAAGGGATCTGCTCCGAACTCGAACAATCAGAATGCCGCACACAAGAAGGTATCTTTTTTTCCGTAGTATCTTTTTCCCTTTCTTTTTTTGCAAACTAAAACATATTTCAAATATAGGTACTTATTTACTATTAAACTGATTATTTATAACATGAATAATAATTATTTAATAAATTGTTTATGTTTAAATTGATGAATAATTAATGGTATTCGTTATTTATAACAATAATGTAAGTGTAACAATATGTATCTAATATTAAATCGCTTCGGCGTCTTTTTTTAACCCGTTTTCAATTAACATTAACCATTCCTGCAGCGCTTCGATATATGCCATCTTTCGAACGGTTTTACAGTTAATTGGTCAACCGTCGTTTTCGAAAATTCAAAACTGAAATTGGAACGCTCAGAATGAAGGATGTGTGTGGGCTGGTTTATGTCAAGGAAATTTCTGCAGAATGTTGAAGCTGTTTTTTAGAAAATTGATTACAGTTGGATTTTGGAATCATGTTTTTGAGCTAGTGATTAAAATTATGGAAATTCAATGATGCCGATTGAATATTCTCTTTTTGATAGATTGGAAATCGTGCACGCGATGAAGATATCGAACTGGTTTAAGGGGATCGGGTATAGATACTTGAAAAAAAAAATTCACAGAGTTCAAAATCGACTCATTTCTTAATCAAAGTTCGTTACAAATGAAAAAAAGATTTTTAAAAACAATAAAAATTGTATCGTAAGCATTTTTTTACACCGATGGCTCTATTTATCCTTTCGAACGTGTAAGATTTGAAAAAAAAAACATATTTTCACCAAGTTATTTGCAAAATGGTGAAAAGTTTTTTTTGTTAACTACTCGCATGATTTTTTTGTATTCGAAGGATATGAAATATCGGAAGGATGAATCGACCCATCGATGTAGAAAAATCCTTACGATGATCAAGCATTTTTCCTCAAGCAAAAATAAATAAAAAAAATGTTTTCGGTATAAAATGAACTTAATTTGATTAGGAAATAGATCGATTTTGGACTGTGTTAATTTTTTTTTTTTTTTCAACAATCCATTGCAGTATAACTGCTTTCCGTATAACGGAGTTCTGTATTGCAAATTGCATAAATATTTACTGCAAAATCAATGTGCAACTAAATCAACTGATATTTGTATAGGTGGCGACAAGCGTCAACGCGGCGACGGTTGAGGTGGGTCGAGTTACGGCCCAGGGTCCCGGGGATGCGTCGCAGGTCGAGCATGTCACCCTGAAGAAGAAACCCAAGTGTAAATGCTGCGTGCTGCAGTAGGAAGGAGGAGGAGGAGGAGGATAAGGATGAAGGATGAAGGATGAAGGATGATGGATGAAGGGAGAGAAGAGTTACATACGGCCAACGACGACGACGACGACGACGAAGACGACGAAGACGATGACGAGGATGAGGAAAGAGGCGAATACCTCGATGGAACTCGATTCGATACTGACTCACGTCTGGCTCGACTATTTTCTGGATATCTCTCTCTGTATCTCGACACCGACACACCGATATTGTTACACGTATATCCACCTACCTGCAGATGAGGAGGCTCGGTACACGCCGACCTTTCCCGCATCGTCTCGTCTCTCATGCGCGGGCAACCCTCTTCGATCGATCTCTCTCGACTTCGATATATGCTTTACATAATATACATGAATATATACCTGTATATACTATACTACTTTAACAAGGAATGTGGAAGAATAGTTTTACGTTTGCTATATTTGGGAAAAACGTTCGCGTGTTGAAGAAAGAAAGAACTAAGCCCGGATCTCTGTTATAATTTGAAATTTATAAATTTTTGTTTTTTCAATTCATAATCATCACGGAATGCAGTATCTTTTCCAACAAAATCATCGGTTCTGTAAAATAATATTAACATTGATAATTATAATTGTCAAAGTTCTGTATAATTTTCAATGCTCCATCCCACGTCTATGCGTAACTTTTTATAAACAACTCCGGTTTGTGGATAAAAATCAAAAGAGAAGGAAAAAATCGTCACGCAGTCTTTGTAACGCGGTAATACGGTGGAAAGAGATTTAAGGTGAACCGAATCGGAGTTCATATCTTACAGAAGTCACGATCCTTCATTATCCTCTGAATTCAAGCAATACTATGTGTAAAAAGTTGCAATTTATAAGATTGAATCGCAGAAATTTGTTATTTATCCACGCGGTGGAAACGTTTTGAAGTAAACTCGTAGTGTTATACGTATAGGTATGCATAATGCATAAGTTGATTACCGATTCTTTGATAATTGGATTAAACAATGAAATCAGGACAGGTCACTGTATCCGCTATTGTGGAATTCGCAATGGCGACAGGCTTGACGACTCGTCGTCAATGTAATCGAATTACGATAATGGCAATGAAGAAAAACCTCTCTGTGTAATTCAATCCCAGCATCGTTTTGACCGGTCTGTGTTGACGTAGTTTAAAAATAATCCAATTACGCCATACAAATAGAGGAAAGTGAGCGAACGAGCGAGAGAGAAAGAGAGAAACAGAAAGAGAGAGAGAGATGATTCGAATAATTCAATCAATTTACTCAGAATTTTCGATATACAACAATCCTCGAAAAAATTCCTGACGTGCGTGACAACGAGTATTTGTTGTATTCGGGTTCCGGGATGCGTTAAAAGGACCAAAGTTTTACATTAAAGGTCTGTCGAATTTCGTTAAACAATCGAAAACGATTAGCAGACATATCCTGCTCGAAATTCCGTATCGTATATAGTTATTGATCGCGACAAGTAAATATAGTCGTTGAGAAAAATAATTTAAACGGAAAAGAAAAGAGTTTTTATGCGCCAAGTTGATAATCGTCGTCAAGTTACGGGCCTTTTTAATTCAATTTCGACAAATCATCAGTACACGAGCTTCGCACAAGCGAAGCTGTGAACCGATGGACTATAGATACAAAAATAGAGATATATAAAAAGTCGGAAAAAAAATTTATTCGCAGGCAGAACTGCTGACACGCTGCATATCCTATTAATTGTATACACACTTATATACTTTAAGTTTATGACAAATGTTTGTTTATTATTATTATTACTACTATTATTATTATTATTATTATTATCATTATTGTTAATGAATCTATTATAATTATTATACAATAACGAGTCTATTTACAATACCGTTTAAATTTTCTTATTTTTCTTTCATACCTTTCCCATGTCGCGCATTACGTTTGCATTACGTTATTATTATATATATATATATACATATATAGACATAGATATCATGTCATACATATTTACAACTACGATATGTACAATCGTGAATTATTATTTTGTTTTCTGCTTTTTTTTTACCGCTTTGCCAAGGTCTCGATGAATTTACAAGAGAGATTATGAGAATTTTTATCGTGCGTAATTTCAAGATTATTGCGCCGAATATTTTCTGCCAAGTACAAACCGAGTACCGTGTGTTTGGTATTTTTCTTTCTATTCCCCGAATTATACGTATACACAAATTTTAATTTCTTACTATTTTATTATTTATTTTATTAATCAGCCAGTAATCGTGTAAAGAAACAATAAGCATCGGATCATCTAGAATCTAAATATCCACTAGAAGTAATATTTAAGATTCTGCGCTTTATCGTGATATTATCTAATATTATATACAATATACATATACATAGGTAATATAATGAAAAAAAAAAAAAAAAAAAAAAAAAAAAACAAACAAACAACAAGGCAGCGTGATATTTATTTTCTTCTTATCGTTGAAACTCGATATGTATATGATACGGGCCAGAAGAAATGCGAATACAAGAGAAAAGGATAAGTGAAACGAAAATTGAAAAGATGGTCGTGCAGGTGCGGGTATATACGGGAGTTATCGCAAAATTGACATACGCTACGATAATAATAATAATATAAATAATAATTATTATTATTATTCGTAACAATAATTCGGACGGGAAAAAGACAAGAGAGACGCGACGATTGCAACGGGAAGCAAAGAGTCGAAAAATAAGGAGGAAAAAAAAATTTCGAATCGAAAGTGATGAAACTGACGAAAATATGAAAAAAGGAATATATATATATACAAAATAATATATGTATATATATATATATATATATATATTAAATACAATAAATTGTAGATACAGAGTGGTAGCTACAGCTTTTATGCTTATATAACTACTGAATAAAAATTTTCATATTAATATAAGTGAATATTATATTTCCTAGGTATATTTTGTTATTACTATTATTATTATTATTATTATTAATAATAATATTATTATTATTATCATGAGAAGAATAATTGTACCTAAATTAAAACTGCAGCTGCACTGCAGTAGTCGACGGTGAACATAAAAGTATGTTTTTGTGGCGATTAATTTTTACGAATAATCATTAATTGTACATGTAGAGAGTATGATAATATAAGTACTCGTGCGTCTAGTGCATGTGTATTTTTATGTATATACTTATATACATATATAAATATATGTATATATATCTTCGTTTTTTTTTTATTCCGTTTTTACCATCCACACAAATTTTATGTGAAATTAACGTAGTAAAAATTCAGCGTATGAAAACCTTTTACATTACTATTATTATTATTATTATTATTATTATTATTGTTGTTGTTGTTATTATTATTTGTAAATAATTATAAATGTATAAATAAATACACATAGTATATACGTATATTACATACATTAATTCGGTTCTGTTTTTTGTTTCTGTTTTTAGTCCGTGCACTAATAACAATGATAATAGTAATAATAATAACAATAATAATAATAATAATAATAATAAGAAAAACAATGATTAACTTTATTTTTATTATTATTATTATACGTCTATGCAATTATCGATACTGCTGCCCATGCACAAATTATTGTTAAACGAAGGCATATTGAATGCATAATATGTGTACATATTATTATACCTCGGATGCGATTAAATTATTATTAAAGACGCAAGAAGATTCTTAAACAAAAAAAAAAAAAAAAAATATTAACAATCGCTTTGTTTCAATTGCATTTCATGTAACATGTGTACATGTATACGTGCATCGGTATACATATACGGTATATATGTAGCTATTGTACGACTGCATGTCTTAGATACACTATATATATATATATATATATATATATATATATATATATATATATATATATATATATTTATTTTTATTGTATAATGCAGAGTATGAGAACAAAATGTTTTGTTTTCCGTGTTCATCTTTATCATTATTATTATTTATTTTCTCACATAATTCTTTCATCATTTCTCTACTGTAGGAAAAAAAAAAAGAAAATTGTTATACAAATATTCAAACGATATACACCACGCAGATTATTCTTTTTCAAATTTCTTTCTGTTTTTCATCTGTTATAAATGTTATATCGAATAAAGTATACAAATTATTTAAGTATTTACACACGATATTCTATATATTACACTTCTATGCAGTCCTCGATTTATTCGCTCGTATTGAAAAATAGATGAATGGATAAAATCTCGGAGTAACTTATAACGTCCTACAACGAGTGTTTTGTCAAGTGTGTTATTAATTAAGGCCGTTCTTTTTCAGCAATAATTTTCCCGCATGCGATTTTCGAACCGATAGTGATTTTTTTCAGTGTCTTAAACCTGAAAATAAATCTGTTAATGATATATAACTAATACGATATAGATACTTTAGATACGTAACGTTCGGGGCTAAGAATTTCAGTCGACAATTTAGGTGCAAAGCGTTTGATATTCAACAGGAAAAAACGAAGGAGAAAAATATTAATTTTTACTAAAAAAATTCTGCAGCCATGGATTACTGCGTGAATTGTTACGGGTACCTGTAACATTTTTTTTATTTATTTTTTTTTAATACCCAAGGATCCTGATTTGAATATTGTGATTGGTAATTGACAAATTCACACGTGCATCACGTGAGAAAATTGATTACGATTGAATACAAATAAAAAATGTGCGAAATCGTTACAGCAAACTGAAACACCGCGTATATCATTTCTTTATTTTCCTTTTTGTCGTGTTATTCGGCTCATATCTAAATTACTTTACCAAGTATTAATTCATGGGAAAGGAGAATCACAAACCTTACGAAATTCGGAGTTTAATATGCTGCACGCGGGCTTCGTACTAAATTAAAACGAAATTAAAAAAAAAATAATACTAATAAATCAATTTAAAATCAACGACGTGTATAGTTAACTTTGAGAAATGACTAATGAAAAATTTTGTAAAAAATTTATTTTCGAGTCAGTTAAATATAATGTGAACAACTGAACATGTATATGAAAATAATCAACTACATAAGGAGTACGTAAAATCAAATTAATAATCGAATGAATATATGTATTATAATAGAAAGTTTAGTACCCTCTGCACGCTATACGTTACATCCATACATATATATATATATATATTATATATACAGTACTTGCTGTGCCATACAGTCGATCAAGCTGGACTCGCATATTCATCATTGATTAAATTGATCGATACATATAAATATATATATATACATATATATACCTATGTATATATATATATTTATATTTGTGTACGTACAATACAATATTTTTAATATATATTGATTGTATTATATTATATAATAACGCGTATATAGTTTTTGTTACATCCTGATTAGATGGTATAAGATTTGATAAGGGGAGGGAGGAGGGGGCGGGGGGGGGGGGGGTGATAGAAGGTAAAAATGAATATAAAAGAAGAAGAAGAAGAGAAAACACAAAAAAATTAAACGTACCTGCGTTAATGCGATGGGAATAATATTAATAATATAATTTGTCAAATTAGCCATCAACTCGTAAAACGATATATTTGTGTTATATCTACCACTTAGGATATTAATTAATTCAATATCTACGTGATTGGTTTTACAAATATGATTCCTTGATTCCAAACGGCGTGCTAAAAGCCCAGCTTAAAAGCGCGCGTGTTTTTATTCCATAATGATTGTAAATTATATTGATTTTACACGCCCACGTGACATTCGTAACATATAGTACACTTTAAATCATCATACCGTTTTGTAATTCGATGGTAAATATTTAATTGAATGTTAGTTAATTTTAAAGCATGACGATATATAATATTATATAGGTATATTTTCGTGATAATAACGACGCTGACGACGACGATGCAGATGATGATGATGATGATAATGATGATAGTAATAATATTATTAATAATAGTAATAGTCATGGTCATGAAAATATTTCGAAAATACATTCCCGTATTATTATTATTATTATTATTATATACGAATATTATTTAGGTATGTAAAATATGCGAACACACGTGTAACAATAGTAGATATTATATCACACGCCATAGGCACGAATTTCTTCCAACTGCGTCCAAACCACAATACTAATAATAATAACTGTTGAACCTGCTGAGCTTTAGAGATATATTAAAAAGAAGAAGAAAAAAAAAAAAAGAAAAACCCCCAAAAGAAGAACAAAAAGAAATAACAATAATGAAATCATTAAATGTCTCGTTAAATTTTACGTCTTTGATTAAAACCAAATCCGTAATCCTCTTGAATTTCAATCATCCATGCATTATTATGTATATATATATATATATATATATATATACCCGTGCATGCAGTATGACTTAAGAGATGTGCGAAAAATGGCATAAATGAATTTAATAAGCGAACGTCAGCGAGGAAAAATGAGGCTCGTTATGCAAACTTTCAAATTTACGGCACAACGTTAGATTTTAACAGTTTATCATAACATTCAAGTATTACGTCTGACTGACGATGAGTTATTCAATGCTTATATTGGGGACGCGGGAGTGTAATTGAACGTAGGTATACATGCAGCGTGGAAGATTTAACCTGTAATAGAAACCTGAGACCAATAATTATATCGGCAAACTAAAGTACATATACATATATATATATATATATATATATATATATATATATATATATATATACACATATACAATTCGCCGCTTCTCGAATGGCTGTTCTAAAAAAGAAATTTCAACGCGAAACCGATATACTCGTAGATATGTAGATGTTCTCTGAAATGTTCTAATGAATGTTGTGCAACACGTTAGGCTGTCGCCGAATTCTCTAACACTGCTTGCCCTCCTACGCCTATTTCAAATTAGGTAAATGCATATCGTACATTGCGCGATTCTGCTCGAAACGCAATGACAAATAATTTGAATAACAATGTGTCAATTCTGTACAGATAATGATTTCTCGATTTTTATACGGTAAATTGAAATGCAAAAAAAAATAAAAATTATGCGAAATGAATATTAAGAAAGTAGCGAAGATCACAGACATTCGAGTGTATGCAAATATTTTTTTCTTTCTCTTTTTAAGGAGAGAATGCCGGAAATTCATCACACGAATGACTGCGGCACATCGAATTTTTCTCAATTGCCTGCAGTTGAAATCACTGAAATTCGGTAATAGTTAATGACAGGTTGATAAGTAAGTTGACTAAGTATCTGGTTATATGCGTATTATATGTGAGGCAGGCTTGTAACACACGTACTATATACCTATATTTATGCATCTTGTTCGCACATCCATAAACCGCGGGTCTTCTACCAGCTCTTATACCGTAGATTGCAATACCAAACCCGGCAAGGCTGCAGAATGGCTTGAAGCATCACACGTGTTTACTCGATCTTCAATGGCCAATGCTTACAATGACATCAGAATTCGGAACTCCCAAGGTATTCGCACCTGTTTATCAATCCCTCCCCCCTCCTTCTCGTAGGATTCAATTACACGGTACACGATAGTCGGAAATGCCTCGTGAGCTGCCGTAATTACACAGGAAGTCACGATAGGAATCAAGGATTGTAATGCGGGTGAATTTTCATCATTCTTAAGTGGAAATAATCTGTATTTGGTATGTGGAAAAAGGATGAATTACTAACGAGTTTACCGTTTGAATTCAGACCTCCTCGGTATTTTTGATTAATTTTTTTCCACGTGGTTTTAATACCCAACATTTTCTCGTGGCATATCACCAACTCTCTTTGATGCTTTGCGGGAGAGACTTGAAAGATGGTATGAACGATAACCACGCATATGTATGTCCCGAGATAGATTCTTGCCCTGAAAAGGTCCGTTACTCGATGACAACGACGGTGACCTTTGCGCGTTGCTCGATGCACTAGAGACGATAAATAAGAAACGTCAAACGAAGAAAACTGATCGGGTGTTGTAGGTGTGGAAAAGTCAAGGAACGACTCCCCGTTGATTCTTAATTGGCAATTGTGTAGAGACGCAGATGGTTCTGCACCGGCACAATACGACGTACTACAAACCACCATGAATAAAGGGAGTAAAATGTTCAACACTAATGAACAAACCAAATTCTGCAGACTTGCGAGAGAATCTGCGAATGGAGACCAAAATTTCGATTCGAAGATATTATATTGCGTCGAAAAATATTGACCATATGTAACCTTATATTCGAAGGGTTCACAGTGGCCAGTGTGGCATAATTCGGAATACTTCACTCAGGCTACAAACGATGAAACTGTAATATTTACACAACACTCTAAATCTCGACAGCTGCAGATGGAGGAGATCCTTCACGGATTCGTGCGGGCGGTCTACATCCACACGCATTCATATTTAATTCTTGCCTTTTCTTTCTCACATTCTACGCAATTCTTTCGACTCAACGATACCATCGAAAGACAGTCTTTCTGTCGGTGAACTTTTATTTTTCAAAGTTCGCTGCGGGGTAAATTTCGCATGTATTTATGAGTTTGAAACAAATAACGAGATGGACGTTAATCAGAAGAATTACAGCCACATATCACGTAATTGAAAGTGATTAAGTCCAAAGTATAATAGTAATAATAATAATAATCATTGATCGTAAAGGGATCAAGGGAGGGATAATGTGAGCGCTGCGGAGAAAGAGGATTTTACAAGTACATTCGAGGACTGAAACCGAAGAGGTTTCTTTCCCAATCTGGATGAGGCCGCGAAGAGATGCGAATTGACCGATTTTGGTTTTGAGTGTAGAAAAAAAATGTCAGTACAGATGGAGAAAGAGGAGGAAGACGTTCATTGAGACCTTTCGCAAGGTGCGTTTGTTGAGACTTTACTATATGGGTACACCTGGAAAGCAAAACTTGGGAAGGGGAAGGGACTTGTACCGTGGACAGTGGACACCTATATAAGACTCAATAATCGCACACCGTGTCGTCTTCATCTCGCTCTCAACTCGCGGATCGTCCAAACGGCGCCCGTTTCGGACTATGAGTTTGCAATCGGGTAGTTTACAATATTTTCGATACGTCAGATACATCGGTGCTTCGTGGTGAATTTCTTGATACTAATTAATTAATCCAGTCTAAAATTTAACCAGTGACATACGATTCGACTTCTGGTACTCAAAACGGAATATCGCAAATCAGCTCAGGGTCCCAAGGATGAATCGCCACGCGGTACGTTAATTTCGTAAAGATGCTAAACGAACGATCAAAATGGAAAAGCTCATCTTCCAAAAGAAAGTAGCTTACGATTAGCTGAATATCTGGTAAAGAAATTGAAATCCTTCTCCGAAGTCAATATGGCTGCCGATGCCGCGCTTCGAGTTGAATTTTGGTTCTAAAATCATTACTGGCAAACGTTATTTATCGAGCAGCATTAGACACCAAACTAGATGATGGCGAGAACAGTTTAGCAATTACTTTGTCTGCGATCTAAGCGTTGAAACTGTGTATTCAGCTTGCGTAATTGCCTCTCACGTAGCCCCCGTGGTTCACACTTCTAAGGGGCGAAAAAAAAACTTCTGAAGCAAATGTTCTTAAACTCGTCAATGCCTACTTTCTAATCTTCTTGTGCGATCATTTTGACGCAGAGTTACGTGAGGTCAGAAAAAACTGCGTCGCTTCAGGTGCTAATTAAAAATGAAACCAATAATAATATATACTTGTCATATGTATACTCGTAACCGTCCAGACCCTCAAGTTTTGAACGATGTACATACGTATATCAGAAATACACAGAAAAATCAACGTTCTTATACAAGTCGTGAATGCGAAATGACCCATTCCCAGCGAATGTCAGGTATAGGTGATCATGCTCCATTGCGACCGACAGTGTAAACCATTGTCCTTTCGGTCGGACACGTGCGTCACAAAGATACACTTGATCATGCATGCTTGGTATGCTTTTACTTGACACTGCAGGATCTCATACGACACGAGATCGCCAGCTTCTGATTACATAAGTCGTAAGGTAACTCACATATTGTCCCACCGTACGTGTAGCATTCGTATAATACATACACGCCGACGGTGGTAGAGGCCTTTCATTTTCCATAGATAAGACAGTTTGCCAATGCGTTGAATAAGACGAGCACCTCTATACTTCGGTTCGATTAAATGCCTGCACTCGCGAACTCCGCGGTTATAACTTGTTGATGAAATCAATTCTCCCACATCTCGTACCTACCGCATAGCTGTCCCAAGCAAGAGCCGCATGTATGCTCTAATGCTAGATTGTGCAACCCTGAATCCGCGCGACAAACACCATCAAATACCAAGAAGGCCGCGTGTTAGTCTTTTAACTTCTACACCTGCTAGAGGATGAATGAATTACAGATAACGGAATGTAATCCTTCATCGAAGCTTTTAAAGTGGACGTTGGAAAATAATGTCTGAACTAACGCGTTCTTTTCATCACCGTCCCCGCTTTAACGCTGATGATAATGAATAGCGTTATTCACAGCGCGTTAAAATTATTCATAAATCGTCATTCGACGAGTTGCCAAATCGCGGAAAGACCATCCGGTGCTAACACCTTTTTAAAATACAGTGAATATTACGCGCCCCCGCCTGGTAGCCCCGGGGCATGCGCGTAGGCGAAGAAGAAGAATCCACTACACCAATTAGGCATCTTTACAAGGAGGCGAGAAATTTCGTATGAAATAAATTAGAATATTTTTCTTCCATTACCGGTCAATTAAGGCTGCATCACCGATCGCCCGGCTCTTGCTGCTCGTCGGTTGTCTCCTCTCGAGGACGGGGTTGTTCTCGACGGCCGAGAAACTCTCGCCGAATGTTCACGCCCCGCTTTTCGCCCAAGGGGCTGGTGGATTCAGATTGGAACCACCGCGTGAAGGTCCCGTAAAAACATACGCCGAAATACTGAAGCAAACAAATCATCCGAACTTGGGGGACGGCGAGTACTCGTTCAGCTTCGAAACCGCCGACGGAGTCCAGCGCGAGGAGGTCGGAAAGCTGAAAAAAGTCGGTGACGAACTCGTCACCGTAGTTCAGGGCCGCTACTCGTATTCCAGTCCTGAAGGCCTTGCCATCGACGTCAGGTAAGTGATTCGATTCATGTATCGATAGAAATTCACACAATACACATTTCATACATTGCATTCCATTATTTTTCCTACCCATTTTTCTTACCCCCAATTTGCGCACTTGCATTGCAGGTACACCGCGGACGAGAACGGAGCGCGATCGAGTTTCACGTTTGGAACGGACCCGGGGCGATGGAAACAGTCGTTGGCGCTTCCCGGGTTACCGGGGTCGGAACGAGCGCTTGGGGACAAGGGAAAGTTGGCGGATAAAGGATACCTGCCGCCATCTTCAGCTAAGGTTCAGACCAAGGATTACTTGCCGCCACCAACTTCGCCTCCGGCGGCTAAAGCTAGTAACGAATACCTGCCGCCGTCAACCCGGTGATTTCCTCACAGAATCACAGTTCGACACTTTAAAGTACAAAGAGGACTATTATCGAAGCTACAACGTCGTCTCTACAATCCTTTTCTAAAGATATTTTACCAAGATTATGATTTCCTATTGGAACGATTAACTTTCTCTTTCTACTGCAATGTATCACTTCTGTAAATACATATTACTCACAATATTTAAAAAAAATAATAACATTCTTCAATACGGCTTATTGGCAGTGACTGAAACGACAATTATCAATCATTCAATTTATTAATCATGCAGTTTCTTACATAGATATATATACACAAATAATTAGTAAGATAAAACATCAGTGGATAATCATACTATAGACCCAATAGAAACATTTCACATAGTCTTTGTGTTACTGGTGTAAGTTATCTATTAGCCACCGATTTTATACATATTTCTTCGTCACATTATGCAAATTAATAATGAGGGTAATTGTAAGACACTTTTCCACAAAGTGCGTTTGTCTGAAAATGTATTACATACTATATTTACACCATCGCGGACTATTGAGGTGATACGGGACGAGATTTGTATGGTTAAAAATATGTTGAAACTGTTTAGGAGTAGCTAACACAAGAAATACCGGTAATATGAATGTAAAGTGAATGAGGAGCACTTTACACGGATATAATACAAGGATATATATATATATATATAACCACTCAAGTTTCGCTCACTGAAATCAGAGGAATGGAAACAGCGCCGATTACGTTCCTCGGTATGTTGTGTAACCGAAGGGACTGATCAAGAGAGGCACGTGGTAGTGTTCAGTGGGGTTTTTGACATCGAAAACGATCTCGATGAAGGGATACATGGTGTCGATTCTCCGGAGTGTGAAGTACTTGTCGACGTCGAAGTGAAGCTTGTAACGGCCGGCTGTGAAGCTGTACTTCGAAATATCTACAAGGTCAGCGCACCGACCGTCCACCGACGTGTTGCTGCGAAAACGAACGAAGTATTGAAGTAATGCAAGAAGATTGTACAGTGATATCGTATTTGAACTTAATTTCGCATTTCTCACCTCTCATTCACAAACGTCCAGCGGCCGTCCATCAGTTTGTAGAGACTTATCTGCAATCCGCCGACCGGTAGGCCCTTGCTGGTGTCCAATACGTGGGTTGATATGCACGGTTTTTTAGTTTGCACCAACGGAGTCACAGGCTTCAGTATGATGTGCTGGAATAATTAGCACATTTCTGATATTGCTGATTACAATCGCAGTACTAAATTTATGCGCCAATACCGAGATTCGAAGTGATAAATGATGAATACTTCAACAAAGAGTGATTATTTAATTATTACGAGTACAACCTGGTCACAGACCGCTTCATCCGCGCCCCGATTTTCTTCGCTCATGATCATGCGGTTTATATGTTAGGACGACCTTTCAATCGACTTACACGAATGATCAACCAGCCGCTACTGTATCTCGGCCTGGTATTCAATGCATCGGAATATCAGAATCGTAGAGACTCGGTCATAGGTCGGTAATCATCACGCTATCTATCTCCTCATAACGACAAAGGTCATTACCCTCATGTATGGCCGCATGTTGCGATAAGAATTGAAAGTAACATTAAGTATTGTACGGTTGGTTACACGCCGATCAACTACTATCGCTGTTTATTTCCAGATACCAGGGACCGAGACCTATTTCGGAATTGTTTAATTTTTGGTATTGAATTTCCCGGTTCAAAAAACATTAAATACTTTCAGGAAATCACGGGTCAAGATGTGGAAAGAACCACTTCATTGTAACTTGATAGATTTTGAACGAGGTAAGAGTTTGGATGACAAACATATGATAAACTTTTTGTTGTTAGTAACGGAAAATCAACTTCATTCCAATCCACGACGCCAAATGTGTTTCGGGAATTGCTATACCAAACATAATGAGTAATGTCCAAACTTATATCCCCTTCACAAAAATAGAAGGTCAAAAATCTCCAATTTGCCAGAGGAACGGAGAAGTCTAAGAAGTAACTCACTTTCTTAGGGCCGGTCTGAGTACCGCCTGATACGGAACTCGTTGCAGGCGTGGATGGAGCGGAATTTTGCTGCTGTTCTCCGATTTTAATCTGCCCGACGGAATCCGTCGCTCGTTTTTTTTTATCACCAACAACGACGGCCGACGCCTGCCCTTTGGCAGTGCTTATTACGTAGCGAGATCCGGCAGCGTAGGACGTCGACGTTGAAGTGTCCAGAATCACCGTCTTCACGCCGGGAGTGAGTGTCACCGTCTTTTTCGACGGTGGCATCGCCGTGCCGCTGCTGACGGAGGCTCCGGATTCGGAGATTGTCACCGCAGCCGATGATTTTGTCATACACTCTTTGCGCACCGACAAAGCTGGAGGCGAGGTGGTAGCCAAATTTTGCTCTGATTCGTCACTTTCAACGTCACTCCAATCGCCAGCCTGTTCAATTAAGGGATGACCGCAATGGTTGTGGTTTCATTACGAATTATAGGTGGTGCAACGAGTTCGAAAAATATAAGTTACTTCTTGGGGGCTTAACTCCTAGCAACGGTGTTCAACGATATACAATAGTTGAAAAAGTATTTCATAAGGGGATTCTGTCGAACTTTGAGTAACGAACGTAATTAGTAAGTGAATAATTTTCTCACCAGTGATGATTTAGAGCTTGAAATGTTTTCCAAGTGATCATTATGTGGATTTTCAGCGTCGTGATCGTTCTCTTTGTTCTGATCATGGACATAGTCAGTTGAATCATTGTTTCCTGCCAAAGGTTCTACGGTCATATCATCTCCGTCACGATGGTTTCTATTAGATCGGGCTGAAATGATGCGTGATTCAATCTCCTCGGCACATGGATCTGTTGACTCAACAACCATTTCCAACTCGACGTTAATTGGTTCTCCGTTCTCGTCTAGGAACTCGCCGTGCACGTGAGCCATGGCCTCTGCAAGGGCGTCAGGGCGACTGTTGTCCTGTGAAAAAGGTAACTGGATTGTTAGGAAACTACACTTGCGAAATACTCTTGAATTCAGTGCGTTTAGGATAAGACTCACTTGTGCTTCCATTTTCATTTTCTTAGGTGGCAATTGTTTCTCGTCTTCATCCGCTTCCCCGTGGTCCACTTCCGTATCTGTGTTCTTTGGGTCGAGTTCGGTCATTTCCAGATCATCGTCGAGCCGTTCAATGACATACTCTATATCATCATCATCATCCTCTGTTTTTTCTTCCTCTACTTTGAATTCTCTATCATGCTGTCAACAGACATATCAAATGATAGTAAAACGTTAATAAATTCTGACAACTGCTGTTCAGCATCTGATGAATATCTTCAAAAATCAACGCCTAACCCTAAGCTAAAGATAATTGCTGCTAATTGAGTAAAACATTTCTGCATGTGTTATAAAAAAAAAGAGTGAGGAGAATCTATCGCTTATACAAAAGTAGCTGAGAGTTAAAATTCCAGAGTGAAGAATTCTTATCTAGTGGCTGAGGAAGGTCTCATGTACCTCATAAGCTTGGCGAGAGTGTTTTTTTTGGAGCCGGACCCTGGATGCAGAGTTCTTTAATTTTGCAGTCCCGTCTTTAGCCATTGCTTCTTTCTGGTACACCATAGCACCTCTCTGATGTTTCATGGTACAGGTATGCTTCAGCAATGATAGGCGATGAGCATGAAGATTCTTTTTGCAATATGTGCAATATGCCCGGGTGGGTTGATCTGGTACAGCCGTCAACCACCCTAAAGATCAAATAAAACAAAATTATAGGTACAAGTAACATTCGTAGTGAGGATACATCTGACATATTGAGAATTTCATTGGTCGGAGGATGAAATTATTGGTGTAACAGAATTAATTTTGACCTGATTTAGTTTATTTACATTTTGATTAAAAGATAAAGTAATGATAACCGGTCTTCACAGTGTAGAAAAAGGAAATTCTGAGAAGAGAAAAATATTTCATCTCATGTCTCTCATTCATTGTTCATCCACAGAAGTCTAATTAAAAGGATAAGACTGTAAAAAGAAACAGAAGAGCTGAAAACAATCGTAGCAAAAAACAAGAAACGCATCGTTTATAGTCTCGAGTCTGTGCGCCGGATATCGTTGCTGCGCTGTGGATCATTTGAAATGGGTGAAAAATGGTGTGAGAACTTCGTTGATCCGTTTCTTATTTGCTCTCTCATGATTAGATCCGGCGAAGTTTCGAACACAGCCAATACGGGCTTGGGGTAGGAGGGGGCTAGACGATGTAACTAGAATATGATGTATCTACAAGGAGTGCGGGGAGTACAGAGCGACCTGCAACGAGAGGATGGATCGTTCGTACCTTCGAAGTCGGGCATCAGTTCCCATGCTTTTCTGTATCGTTGAGTGTAGACGCGAGTCTTGGCGTGACTGATTTTACCCGTCGGCGTGAGCTGCAGGTGCAGTATGTCCTCGGTTTGCCCCGATCCCGGTTTTTCATTCTTGACGATTCGGCTGAGTTCGAAACTGCCCCGATTCATTCTTCGCAAAATACCCAAAATCGTAAAACGAAATAACTAAAAACTCTGGTTAGGTTGAGACACGATAGTACACCGTCGTCGCCTAGTCCCGGACCCAACTCCCTAGCGCATCGCAATGGCGGTCGGCGTACCCACTGCAACGGGAATATGATTGAAGGTCAACAAAATGGCCGACGTAAGTATCCAAGCGACTTCGCGCGCAGCGTCGCCACGCGGCAAATTGCCGCGCAACTCCAATAACCCAGCGAGGAGCTTGAAGTAGGCAACATCAGGGTTGCCAACCTTGAAACAAAATTTCTTTAGATCTAAAGAAATTAGAATCCGTTTAAATAAAACGGAAAGATCGTTTCCTTATTAGGAAATATTGTCGTTAAGGCCGGAATTGGGAGAAAATCTAAATATCTTTGACAGCATCTCAATTTAAGACTGATAGCTTATAAATATGGTGGAACTGACACAATTGCAAGGTTCTTGAGAAAATATACACCAAATGGATAGCATCTGCAATTTTCAAACACATTTATTTGACAAGTTCGTAGTCATAAATATTAAAAATAAAAACACATTATATAAGCAACAGTTATTAACATCTTTATACTTACACTATCTGTGTTATCTCGTTCGGTAATTATTATTATATATCTCTAGGAAAATTCTCTATGTTATGAAGTGAAAAAATGACATATATATTATGTATACCTGTATTTATTGAATTTCAATACCGTCAAACATTACTCTTGAAAATGAAAAATATGAAGAATTATTGTACCGCCGTTTGAATAAGAAATCTAAATAATTGGTTTGGGCACCATTTAATAAAATATTCGTCCGATAGGTTGGTAAGGTTGGCCCACATTTGTGTTTTTCATGGCCCCGATTAAGTAGTGTCCTCTGACACGGAATAGATTTTTGGAACTAATTTTCTCGGTACCCTGACAGGTAGTAAAATACGTGTCGATAATCTAGTAAACTTTGCCACATCCCAGCATCACAAAAGATTATTGTCTTGCAGTAAATTTTGAGTGTACAAGGTCTATCAATTATTCATTCATGCTGCAGTGATATATTTTTTTAATGTTTGCGATTTGTTCAGTTTTCACCATCACAATGGGACTTTGTGTGGTGAATGTGCTCTGCCTTACCGACTGCTTTGATGATGCTAAATGCGACAAAGGATTAGTATAGTTATCGACACGCATTTTATTACTTTTCAGGCACTTTCAAAATTACTCCCAAAAACCTATTTCGTGTTAAATGGTGCTACTACATCGGGGACATCAAAAATACGACCGTAGACTCCCAAGGCTCCTATCCGGTCTCAGCGGTCGATAAATCAAATCGTGAGTGTTTCATACGTTCGATGTATTTGCAGGAAACTCGCGATACATTGCAATTTTCATTGCACTGAAATGTTTTTCTTTAATAATCAATAACGGATTTCGCATTCACTAATTTTTTTTTTAAATATACTACACTACGGAAATTATACATACTTATAATGTCCGCGGTTTATTAAATTTTATGGTATACCTGACCTACTGCCGCAGGGTGTGGAGGAAACAAAAACAAAGAATGAAAAGGGAAAGGAAATGAAGGGCTATTTGCTAAACGTTGCGTAATTGAAAAAATTTATGTTGCAAATTAGGGAACGTGTTTACAAAAAGAAGAATTGGATGGAACAAGCAATTGTGGGCCGTAAACCATCGGTCAAAGCACAATACGCGGCATAATATATAAGAGAGGGCAAAAATAGTAACAAGTGGCCTCCTCTACCCTGCACACGGCATGAATATCAGGAAATCCTTGCCATCCCCTTACACAGAGACAGCAGGCGTGAACACACACACTTAATGGCCACGTGCATGTAAGCAGGTACAGGTCTCGTCGATGCACCGGCCGCATACAGGCAGCCGGCAAAAAACGGCCTACAACCGACCGTTAGAACCATTCGAAACGGTCCCAACGGGGAGTCCTGCCCCCCCCCCCCCCCCCCCCCCCCCCTTCTGAACCTGCTCGCCGGGCTCGAGTCTTCGCATTAATGCGGCGAAGAAACATTACAAAGTTGATGCTGACGGCGGTGGTGTGTTGAATCTGGGAGTCGTGGAACAACGGCGTGTGTTGTAGAGCCATGCGATAACGAAGAGGCACTGTTCCGCTAACGAAGCGTAATCCGTCGTCCCGAGCTCAACGATAAGCAGTGCACATAATCCCACCCAATTGCAGCAAAGTGTCGGAAATGCAGCGGTGCACCTAAAGGGGCGGGAGGAGCAGAGCTTGGGAATTCCGAGGGAATCACGTCTTATTGTTAGTGGAAGTTGGAACAATGGGGCTGCATGGACTCGAGGCGCATGCAGCAACTGTTGGATTTACAGGACCGCGAGTAAAGTGCAACGACGACTAGCCGCAGAATTATAACCGAAATGTACCCGGTTGGGATAAAGTTTGAATCTGAAACGAAATAATGGAATTAGTAACGGTCAGCCTGGGGAATGAGCGGGCGGAATTAGAGAGTCGGAAAATGTATCGCGTAGAAACGTTCATCATACCGAAAGGAAATAAGGTGTTTTGCTCTACGAAGGAACTCGACTTGGAATCTCACGGCGACGAGGAGTGGAAATTAAAGGAGCAGCAGTTGTCAGGGATTGAGGGAAAGGGGACGGCCAGCATTCCAGACGTCCCGCCGCAATCAAGGAATCCCAAAGACGGCTCGGAATTCGATCTTCAAAACTCGCGGGAAAATGTTGCGGGCTTCAATCCATCCGATGACGGTGGGAGGATGGGCGATGAAAACGCAGTAGCGAATCTCAAGAAATCCCTTTGCTGCGGCGGTGATTCTCATTCGGTGGAGGGATCGGAACGAGCCGCGAACGACTTCAAAGGGTCTGACGAGGACGAGTTTGACCCTTTTCTCGGAATGAAATGTCTAGATTTCGCCGAGGAAGAGCCGAGGAACATTGAGCGCTCCCGGTCTTACGACTTCCTGCCGTCCCTGCGAAACGGTTCGGATCTCAAGTCGATAAAGGAATCGAGCTGCGAGACGTCGCAACCGGGTTACGGAAGCTGCGAGGATCTTTGCCACCACGGGAACAAAAATGGATGCACTGTGGCAGCGCAGAGTCCGAACAAGGTCAGCGAGGTCATCTTCAAGGAGAACTGGATGCAGAGGCTTGAGCTACTGCGGCGGCGAGTGTCGCTCATCAGGGAGAAGGAGGTCATGCTTCAGGAGCGCGAAAGGTTGCTGCTCAAGAAGGAAAAAGAACTCAGGATCCTCGAGCGGCTCGTGAAAGAGAAAATCCAGCGCGCCGATTTGTACCTGAAGCGGTGCACGGCCAGGACTTGCCACAGCCTCGAGGACGACGAACTGGACTCGAGACCCTCGCCGCCGCCGTACCCTGACAGACGAAGGACCCCCGATGAAAACGAGGCGCACCCGGTCGTGGATAATCGCGAAACTGGCTCAAGGACCTCCAGTCGTTCCAATCGATCGAAAGGATCCAGCAGTAACTCTGCGCGTTCGGAACCCTCGGTGAGCATCGGACATCAGGAGGCCAGCAGGAGTTTGGTCTCGACGATGAACGCCGGGTTCAACGGCAATCCAAGCTCCGAAGTGGATCGCTGCCGGTCGAAGTGGAGCGCCTATGCAAGCTGGCGGTGCCGCGCGAAGCCGAAAGTCTGTTACGACGACCTGGACTCGACACTTTCCGCCGACGTTGGCGACTCCTCATTTGCTGTTACCTCGAAGAAGCTGGACCCCCGTCTCGTCCGCAGACCGCGAGGATTCGCGAGATCCGCGAGTGAACGGGGGCCGAAGAGCCCGCGGCCCCGAAGCCTCGACCTGGATGCCGACCGGCTGGAGTTTGAGAGCGGAAAAGTGCTGCGGAAGATGAGCGAGAATATATCCGCCGTTGCACTGAGCCAGGGCACGAGGTTCCAGGATTACGGATCGATTGATAGGATGCAAAAGCTACCCGGCGATTCGACGACGGATGTCGCAGTGCTCAGATTCGATAATAAGGCTAACTGCGGCGGGCAGGATCAGATCAAGTCACGGACTAAGGAGAAGACCAGCTTCTGGAACGAGGAAGCGAGCGACTGGCTGCGGAAGAAGAGGCAAGCTTACAATTTGGCCACGAAGAGAATGGCGAACAGAGATTTCGAGAACGATAAAGAGAACTTTGGGAAACCCCTGGCAAATAAAGAAAAGCCCGAGAAAATTCAGAAGCCGAAAAACGATAAGGGGAAAAAATTCACCATATTTCGCTAGTCGACATTCGACAATTGCGTGCAAATCGTTTTAAAAAGGGTGTTAACGGACCGAGTATTAAACGTTACTTACTACCGACGAATGGGGACGAAGTATTTTGATATGAATAGTGCACACAACTTGATAAAAATAATATGGACAGCTTGTTTATTTAATGGGTAAACGATGTTATTTATGTATGATCTGCGTTTCATTGAGAGAAAGACCCGAAATGAGATATATAAACATGTTTCTAAAAATATTAATGGTAACTCGCATTTTATAAAAATTTGATATTCTATATACACAAAGGTGAAATAAAGCTGTTAGATAAAATTCCTCTGCTACGAGAATCGAGTACCGATATTTTACTTCCATTCATAACTAATTCAGGTGATTAGATGTAAAAAAAAAAAAACTTATGAAAATGTCGTTTCATTATCTCCGCTTTTTCTCTTTATTACAATAAATCATCATGCTACGGTAACCAGTATACTTATATTTCAATTCACGGCCATGATGGAGGTTCGCCAGGTGCAAGGGTTCTCCCATAGAGCGCAGATTTATCTCTGAAGCGTGTCATTCTTAAGGTTTCCTGACGGTCGATCCAGGCACCGAAGGCATACCCAGTTAAGGGAACAACCATCAGAAACATTTCACGGGTAAATCCTAGGATAGCCATTTTAGTTCTTTGTCTGTATTACTGTAGCTTCTCGCTTTCAAGTGCCGCCAGACGTTCTTTCTCGGCAATCTTCCACTTCCTGGTGTGATTCCAATCCAAGTATATTGATGACGTTGCAATACTTGGAAAGATGACGACAACTGCGTAACGACTTATTATTTTACCGATAGATATTTTACCAGTCGCTGCCATCAATCTGAAAAACATCATTAGCATGGATTAGCACAGTTTCTGGTTTCAGGTTAGTTTAGGTCAAGTCAAATTCTAATTTTTTTTATGCGTTATGTAACATCTCGCAAGTATTAAACCAGTTGCAAAAAAAAAAGGCAAAATGATTTGAACTCGTTCGTGTGATTACACGGATCTTGCGCATAATTTCGTTGCCTGTATAGCTTAGAGACATCTTTCTATAAGGCCGAAAATTGAATAGCAAAGTTGTCTAGAAGAATTTGGTTTAGGTTAACAGCTGAGATGCAGGATTCATAAAGAAATCGGAAACGACAGTGTGTATAATATCCCAGGATTTACATAAACTTAAGTGATTGTCTTCGACGATTTTATTTGTCTTGTTTTTAATGTAAGACTGACAATTTAGACTGACGAAGTTTACCTTCAAACTCATATCCCGATGAAAATTAAGACTGCACGTCGGAGCTTTGTACGTTTTCTTTAGTTTTTTTTGGTCGATTTACTATCTCGACGTAACAGCTAACAGTATCGATTGTCGCCGTGTAAATTGCTGGTTCATTTTGGAACACACGTTAAGCCTCGTTTCCATGTCAATTACGCGGCGACAAGAGTTTGCTGTCTCAACTACTCAAATCTATGGTTCTGTGTCAGAGAATATTTATGAAAAATAATAAAGAAAAAAAAAAAGTTAGTTACGCTTTTATTGTAGATACATAACAGTAAGAACATAAATTCTTACGAATGCGGGTCTAAATAAATTTTTGTTGGAGACGCGGCTTGAGATAATCAAATAGTATAGTCAAAGTAGTATCGAAATATCGAAGCTAGGCCAATGGCGCGGCCAATCACGTCTTTGTTTGTATCCGCGAGTTCGTCGAGCATTTCGTCTAGTGTTGCAACATAAAGCAACAATAAACGAATTTTTAATATTGAAAGCAAACGGTGAAGGTGATCCATCGTTTTTGACGTACAAATGTCTAATATACCGTGGATCATTTACTCCGCGTCTCAGCACGTGACAAGTCACATTTATCTCTAAGTTTCATGATCGTAAAATCGCGTTGGAGGTTAGGGATACAACGTGCCGGTGGTGAACTAGCTTACCCACTTGCAAGCCGCATTGTTGCTGCGTTAAATCGGCAAATTAATTCGGTTGAAATGCGTGGGGTATTATTCAACAATGTTGGATTTTCATGGGACATAAATATTAAGATTAAGCTCATTTTCTTACACATCTCAATATACTTGTCACCGTCGTCGTGATGATAATAGTGAGAACAATCGACTATCACGTTCGTTGCGGAAATAAGAAAAAGTAATTCCGTTACAGAGATAATACGTGAAATAAACAGATGTATATAAATGTATATATAAAGATAATATGTTTTCGAGGTTATTCATAGTTAGACTTGTACGATCAAGTTACGGGAGTAAACGCGATAAGAAAATATTTAACCCCAACCGGCGTTATCACTGGACAGATGTCGAGGATGAAAACGCTGTACCACTCATTCAAATTAGGAAGGTGATAAAAACTGCGTCTTTAAACTATGTGGATGGTCATGCCTGTATCACTATGGACTGCCCTATCTGTGCCAGTGCTAAACGGAAAGAGCAGCCCAAAGTCTTCATCAACAAAACAACGGGTCGGTTATTCATATATTAATCAGAATTTTATTACGTAAAATATATGCGAGTTGGCTGTATTTACATGGTTTTCAAATTTTAACAACCTGACAATGTCAATAAATCGTTCCTTTCTCTGGTTCGAAGGTATTAAATTCATATATCCCGCGCAAGGATCTCGTCAATTTATCCGATTGGTCAACCTGATCAATGTGTCATGGCGGCTTATAGTTACTTGAACCATTTGAATACGAATCGCCGATTCGTGTGGACGACATTGTTTTAAAAGAGCGCGAATCGCGATCCAGTGGAATCGGATTCGAACAATATTTAAACGCAATCTCACGAGTGATTATTTTCTTTTGTCGTTTCTAGGATTTTTCTTATGTGACAATTGCCGGCATTCGGGACCGTGGAGTATTATTGAAAAGTTTTTAATTCCGAAAAAAAGTGGAAAGATTGTAAAAGAGTTGGCAGCTTTCAAGGAGACTTTACCCATCAAACAAGATTTCAAAGGTAAATGGGACGAACTCAAGGCGACCTGTCAACTAGTCACAAACCTCACCGACGATGAATACCAAAGTATGTTGCAGCATCTTGGAATCCCGGTAAGTTTCTCTGTGCTTTGAAAATCTTCCATAAAGTTTAGACGTCATACTGATTAAATTAAAATAAATTTCAGCCAATTCCAAAAGAGACATTGTCCGTTCTGAGCTGCGTGTACAGCCCTTCCACAAAGACGCTGTATCTACCTTTGACGGACTCCAGCAACAACATAGCAGGCTACAAGTCTGTGACTGAGGAGTCAGAAGAGACGACACCGGCGACGATGGCTAGTGGCGTGATAATCTACAAACAGAAGGGAGCAAAGGCTGATTTAACAAGTCAAGCCGTTGTGGTTCCAAGTGTCAGTGACCTACTCGCAGTAATTTCGCAGCGAGCAGCTACCCACGTTGTCTGTCTTCCCCACGAACTAAAAAACCTGCCCCAGCAAGTTCTCCCAACTATTGAAAACTACAAAAAGCTCGTTCTATGGTTTGGGAACGACGAGACCAGTTGGGACACGGCCAGGAATTTTGCGAAGAAACTGGATGAAAAACGTTGCTTCTTTGTACGCCCGACTGGTGCTCAGCCTGATCCTAAAACCGCGGCATATCTTGGCCACGATCTTAAAAGCATTCTGCAAAACGCACAGCCAATATGGCACAAAAGTATCACTACCTTTCGGAGCCTGAGACAAGACGTTCTCAGCGACCTTCAGAATATTGATCGCGTCCAGGGAGTCAAGTGGAAGAGGTATCCGTCCCTGAACAGGATACTTAAAGGCCACAGGAAAGGAGAATTCACCGTTTTGACCGGCCCCACAGGTAACTTGCAGGGATTCATTACTTTTTTGGACTTCATTGGTCTAAGAATTTTATGTAATTTCATTTTTTCATGGGAAAAAAATTTTTGTCATGAGTTTCATGAAATGTACAAATAATATCTTTGAATTGAAACCGCTACAATATATAGCATCAACTTCTATTCCTGTGATGAACTTACAAAAAGAATTGACAACCGTTTTGTTTTCTTTTCTATCTTGCAGGTAGCGGGAAGACGACGTTCATGAGTGAATACTCACTGGATCTTGCTATGCAAGGAGTGAACACACTGTGGGGTAGTTTTGAGATAAGAAACGCAAGATTAGCGCGGACTATGCTACAGCAGATGGCCGGTATGCCGTTGGATGTGAATCTCGACCACTTCGACACGTACGCTGACGAATTTGAAAAACTTCCAATCTACTTCATGACTTTCCACGGTCAGCAAAGCGTGAAGGTGGTCATGGAGGTGCGTACGACTCTGAATTCGCAGTAATTCGCAATATTATGCTTTAAATATAAATACTGATACATTATTGGGTTTTAGGCCGTTGAGCACGCGACATACGTTCACGACATCGCGCATGTCATAATCGACAACGTGCAATTTATGATGGGCATATCGGATGAGCAGAAGCACATGGACAGATTTTGGAAACAGGATGCAGTCGTAGCAGCCTTTCGCACGTTTGCGACAAAGTTCAACTGCCATGTTACCCTAGTCATTCACCCGAGGAAGGAGAGGGAGACAGAAGACCTCACGACATCCTCTATTTTTGGCGGTGCTAAGGCTAGTCAAGAGGCTGACAATATTCTCATAATACAGGACAAAAGACTCACTAGTGTACGAGGGAAAAAATATTTACAGGTAATTGACTTTCTAATCCACGCACAACAGCTTCTATACTATATTGTATATTTTTCAGGTAGCTAAAAATCGATACAGCGGTGACTTAGGAGTGATGATGATGGACTTTGACAAGGCAAGCTTAAGTTACGCACCAAGAAGAAAATCAAAGTCGGAGGGAGACGCGGCGGCTGCACCTTGTGATCAGGAAGACTCTGATGTTAGTTGATGAACCTTCCCCTCCTCCTTGGTGATCTCAAGAAAAAATCAAAAAACAAAAACTATCATCATCAGTTCCCTGTTAGTATAATTAGGATTTTTGTTACTTGACAGTTAGTGCGAAATCGACGATAAAAAAAAAATAAAACAGTTAAACAATTTAAATAGAATAAAAGTAAAAAAAATTGCAACAAATACTCAGACGATTAGACGTTCGAAATTCTATTACTCTGGTCATCTTGGAAACGGATTCGTTTGCAGACCCTGTATTACCGACAGAGCGAGGGCGTGTTGTTACGCCTAAAGCCACTGAACTCGATTCTCTGATCTCGCGCTTCTCGCACCACGCATTATGCGTCTGGCGGCGTAATCATACATCACAATCACATCATCCTACGCGCCTGACCTGCTGCGGCAAATCAGTGAGCGCACTCATTTCGTTTGTTTTGTTTTATTCTCGTCTCGTCTTTCTGTTAAACATCTATCTAGAGGAGCCCAATTCTAGTGCTCGCGGGCTCGTGCTTCGCCTCGGGAGTTCTGTGCCTCGGTAAAAATCGAGCGTATATCATTGCCGCAACACATCTCGTGCTTCCTTTCTGCATATATACAGTCAGCTTCGTCTCCCTATTTTTTATGCAGTTTTGTCACGCCGTGAAATGAAGTGCGGCAGTGCTTTGAGTCTCGTCACGGTGCTTACAGCGGTTTGGGCTTGCGCCGCCGGCGTTTCGGCCGACACGAGGAGCCAAAAGCATTCCACCGTTCTCATCGCTACTTTGGTTCGCAACAAGGCTCATACACTGCCCTACTTTCTAACTCTCATCGAAAACCTGGACTACCCGAAAGACCGGATATCACTGTGGTGAGTAGCTTGCCCTGCAGGATGATCAAATCAATTCTTCATTCAATCTGCTTACCGTTTCCAAAATTTTCTCGCGTCACATCAATTCTTTACGGAATCCGTTGTCGATCGGAGATTCGGTTCACCCGGTTTCAATAGAATTCCCGACGTTCGAACCACTTGATCTTTGCGATATTCACAGGGCTAACGAGTTAATCACGTCACAATTATCCTGCGCGTTTCGGTCACGATCGTCAACTGTCACCGACGCCTCGCACGGTGAAATAACTGAGAACGTGCGTATTTGACGTATCAAACACGAGCGCTACTAGGTGTTATTTTTGCTGCGCGCGCACCATGGATACCTGTCTTCGATCTGTGCCATCCGCGGCGGGAATTTGAAAATGAGGCTGAAGTTAGTAACGATAGCGTAACGAAACATTGGGGGAAAAAATCACTATCACGCAATTTTGTAGTGGCTTTGACGTAGCTGATTGTAAGTTCTGAAAATATAAATTACCTTTGCCTTATTATAATATACTAGGAGATTTCTAAAATTACGAAATAACGGGGTTTTAGAAACACCAATCATTACAATAACGTTACTGACTTCAGTATCATGTTAGAAAATCGTCATTTGCTTCTCCGTATTCTCCCAATATAAATATAGATGTCAGAAAGGTATCTTTAGTTTTCTGTAAGATGTCGGATTCGGTGCCTAGTGTCTGGCCTAACGAGTAACGACACCTTTTAATGTCGAAAATGATGTTGTATTGGTAAACAATCAGACTAATAACGGAAGCATTTTGCTATCAAACGGCCAGTATAAAACCAAGGTAGATCTGAGGAACAATAACATGTAGACATTTTCAAAGTATAACGTGTAGACAACTATTCACCGGACTCGTTTAGTTATCATTCAGTCGTGATATTTTTAGTAACTATATTCAATGTTAACAATACCTTCTGTCTCACGAGATTGAAGTTAGTAATGTTATTGTAAAGAAACGTTGAAAAAAATCAATGTTTTCTTATTTTTACTTAAATTATTTAATGATCTTGATAAGGAAGCAATATGATTGCAAATTATGAGTATATTTTTCGTTTTATTACGGTTTGCTGAATTTCAAACAGTTCCAAAATGGCGCAATAACGGTTTTTCCTCAGCATGAATCGTTACGATAACGTTACCAACTTCAACATGATCTTGCCTTATGGTTACCTTTTCTTTCACTGCTAATCTAAAAATCCAAAGGATAACTTTAAAATACATCTTATATAGACATTGTTTGTTTTGTTAACAGGATTCGAAGTGACAATAATGTGGACAACACCTTAGATCTGTTGAAAACGTGGCTAGAGACGGAGGAAAAAAAATACCACAAGATTTACTTCACGTACGATGAAAGTTCGCGCGGTTTCGAAGGGGAAAAGGGCATCGCCGATTGGAACAACGCAAGATTCAATCACGTGATAAATCTGAGAGAGGAAGCTCTCGCGAAAGCGAGAAATATATGGGCTGATTTCCTTCTGGTAAGTCGATATACATACATACGATATACATAGTTTTAATATCTAACGGGGGATAAATGTACATGCAATGCGGACAAAATGTGTATTGATAACCGATCGCACTTCTTCTTCCAGATGATCGACGCCGACGCTTTTTTAACGAATCCAAAAACGCTTTCGGAATTAATATCCAAAGATGAGACGGTCGTTGCACCGTTGTTAAAATCGGACGGTATGTACAGTAATTTCTGGGCTGGAATGACCAAGGAGTACTACTACATGCGGACAGACAGATACAAGCCGATATTGTTCAGAGAGAAGATTGGATGCCACACAGTTCCTATGGTACACAGCGTGGTTCTTATCAACTTGAAAAAAACCGAAAGTAATTTACTTACGTACAACGCTGATAAACTCGGCCCGCGCCGATACGACGGGCCTAGAGACGACATCATCACATTTGCTGTTGGCGCTAATATTTCCGGTATGTAAATTTCTTTTGTATCATTCTTAAAAATTCGAAAGTAAGCGAACATGTTGATTTTTGTATTGTTGAGAAAGATTTTCGTTTCTACAATTTTCGAATGTGTAATTTTGTTTTGTTCCAATGATTTTATGTATGTTTGTTTCTTTATTCATGATTATTTCGATGAGTGTTGACTCTTGCTTTGTTGCCCTGGCAATTCTAGGAAGAAATGGAAAACATGGGTTTAACATGCCGCAGGGTATTTCATTCTGCATGAATTGGTTTATGGTATTAGCTTTATCCCTGGTTTGTAAGCATTTCTTTGTACACACAAAAAAGGGGTTTACATAGCACTTCTTTGTGCACACAAAGAAGGGGTTTACTTACACAGTTACGATTCCATTGTAATACTGAAAAATCGCGCCTGAACAGCTTGATGCTACAACAACGTATGCCTTTCCCTAAAAGTATAAATTGTTTTATTTAGTAACTGGTGGAATACTGATTCAGATTACACCATCTCATCCATTAATACCGATTTTTTCAGGCATTCCATTGCATATCTGCAATGATCAAGTTTACGGCTTTATTACGGTGCCCCTTGAGAGCCAGGATACAATATCTCAAGACAAGCAGCAGCTGACGAATTTAAAACTGGAAATATTAGGTGAGCTGAAAATTCTGAGTTGCGTCTGTGATACCATTGACGAAGCGTATAAGGTAGCCTGAGAGTAAGGCTCACTCGGTCGATACCATCATAATAGTCATCCGTTTTCTTCTGAAAGTTTTGAGACTGTTTACCCTCTCCAAAAGTTTTCATTCTAAATCTTTCATGAGAGTGGAACGTGATAACAGCACAATATAACACAGCTGTGTAACAGTCCCGATTTGTGAACAGATATTTACCGACTTTCGTGCAGATTTATATGCATCGCGTTTGGCCATGACCATTTAGTTCCGTGTTTCAAAAGTCCTAACAGTGAGTATGAGTCGTGCTCTGATTACTGACGAAATGCAATGCGTAATCGTTTAGCCTACCAAGAGCAGCTCCCACTGTCGAAGAACCTCGCTCGCTTTGTTACTTACCCGGAAAAGGACACACTTGGGATGGACAAGATATACATGATTAACCTACTGCGGAGACCGGAGAGGCGTGAGAGGATGCGGCAGTGTTTCAAGGAGCTTGGAATTCTCGCCGAAACCATCGACGCCGTCGACGGAAGGTGAGTAAAACATTTCCGGTTTAAACTACGTTTATTTTTCATTAACAGGTACACTTGATGAAAGTAGAAAAGAAAATTGTCGAAAAAAGAACAGTATCATTGTGTCGGTTGCTGATTAGGTTTTTATAAAACTTGAGGAAATTTTTAATACTTCGATATATACAGCGTAACATCATTATTTTTCAAAGTTACATAAATAAGATATAATTGCGTGGTAATAATTTGAAAAAGCGAAATATATATTTATTTTACACATAGTATTGTATTATCATCGCGAACGTTAAGACAGTCAAAGTTCATTCTCTCGAAGGAGAAATATTTAGTGGCGTTTATAAGTATCTTATTGAATTTTTATTATTCTAATCAATACTTTTCAAACCCCAGCGAAGTTTATAGCACTGTCATACGATTGGCCACAAAACTAATTACATCATTCGTCGCACCTGGCGCAATGTTTGGAATTCTTCAAATAGTTCATATTATTCTGTGTTCCCGAATTGTGTTTTATCCTCTGCGTTATTCAGCGAGCATGATTTAATTTATTTAATTAGTCGTATTAATTTCCTCGTGAATATCTCTTTATTACTGGCCAAACAGGCCATAATACTGAGGCATACGTATAAATACATGTTTACAATTCAAAGCGGGCACTTTGCGTTATTTACAGCAGCACCGATAATTATTGGTTTAACTCTTTTTCTCTCATATTTACGTACACACGTATATGCATGAAAATAATATATTCACGTTTTACAAACAACAGTTTTCTTCGCCGTTGTTCAGTTTCAAATACACTCGTCGCCATGTTCAATATACATATCCGAACTCATGACTCTTCCTGCTGCGGTATCTTCTATAACTAGTTTTTTTTTTATTCTTTTAAATCATTTCCTCGCAATACAACCACCGACCATTATTCTCTCTGGAGTATATTGAGGGCCGCATATACGTATATGCTTGGGCTTAATGTCAGAAGAGGAAATGGCTGGGCGGTGGCTCGTGTTAGGTCGTTAAACCGAATGCACTAGCTCAGCCATATGCACCCTGCTGGGATACTGTTCCATTAAAGCTGTCGTCAGGCGTCGAGTCTTTTCATCTCGATCGCCTCCCGCCGACCTCAGAGAACAGTGTTTGTCCGTGTGTAGGAGCGGTCACTACCGCGCTGGTTCTTCCCACTGACGTTACTCGCCAGCTTGCAAACCGCCGTCCTCGAAAGAGATGCTCTGTTACTCTGGTTCCCCTCGCTGCTACAGTGGAGACCGATAGCCATGCCGTCAGCTCGCGCTGGATTGAAGCATCTGCAGAGGGACGCGTGCATCCGTCTCTTCGCTACCTAAATGCGAGTAAAAAGAGATCAGAACGTGAAAATGAAGTCCGTGTTCTACGTAACCGATCAGACGGACTCTCACCTTGATCTCGTGCATCCTAGCTGCGTATATGATTGGGTTCACTAATGTTTTCAGAATGATCAGGCAGTTGACAGCGTTGTAGACGAGGAACTTGGCTCTTCCGGTAACCCAGTCAAGGTTCAGAAAACAATCGTCGCAAGCGAGGATGTACAATATCGTTCCTGGCATCCAACCAACTACGTAGCTTCCTGTGGAGTGAGGATGCGTATATTTATTGATATTCTATCACTCTGGGACCCCGCAAAAGAGTCGAAAGGCATTTTGGAGAGTCTCTCGGGAGGCAGAGGCAAAGACCTGAATCGGCTCTGGATTAACGCAAAAAATTGCAATCTTTTGGGAAAAGTATCCCGAAGCACTTTAGTGGGAGTGATTAAAAAAAGAGCTTAAAGATAAAGTGGCTTCAATCTCTGTTTTTATCGAATTCATAGCATCTCAGGCAAAAAGATCCTTTTACCAAGGATGTAGAGGGTTGTGTGGATGGCCTTCACGTTCCTCGCCATTTGCTGGGACGAGTTTTGCCGCAGGCTGTTTGGTCCCCGATGAAGAGACCCAGCTCTGCTGAACTTAAGTCTGGACGCCTGGTGTCTCCTAACTATACAGAATATGTGAGTATAGATGCAGACCATGAGAAGAAACGGGCCGAAGAAGAGGCTGCTGAACATCAGTCTGAACTTCTTGTAAAAAAGGAACCTGTAATGCGAGTTTTGTCAACTTTACGATAGGCACTTCGATGAAAATAAAACGGTCCATCACTCACGTGTTTATCCCGCAGTTCTCCGATTGGAAACCCTGGTCCTCAATCAGACCAAAGTAAGACAGGAAAAAGGACAGGGGTAGGATCCAAAGAAGCACCACCAACAGCGTCGTGTTTCTAAAAGTTGAACGAATGAAGATGAATCGGAATTCAAATATCAGACGTGAAACACCAAGAGATTACGATACGTACCTGTGCGTCATTATCGACAGATAATGCAGAGGCCTCAGGATCCCGAGGTAGTGATTCGCTGCGAGGGCCATCAGGTGGGCCACTGTTATTATAATCGCACCAAGCCGAACGGCTTCGAGGCCTAGTTTAAAGCAGTCAACGCCTGAAACATATTCGTAAAAATGCTATGAATCCGTTCAGCTGAATTGAAATTTCACCATAACTAGAACTGACTCTCGATATCGTGTGAAACGCAACATCATGGTACTTGGAAAGTATTCCAAATACAATAAAATGTTGCGGAATGCCTCGAAGGATATGAAAAGAAATATGTGGAAATTATACAGTCTCTGTAATGAATGCCTAAATCTGTTTTAACGGTGGAAACGTATTAAGTGCGAGCGAGAAACCTATTAGTGGTTGAATCTGGGAAACACGAACACTCCGTTACGGTGACACGAAATCGATTTCAATTACTCAACGTTAAGACTGGGATAGTGAAATTCAGGTGGTAGACATCAAGATTGAGCGATTAGGAACCCACCCGAGAGTTCGTAGCCCAGTCCAATGGGGACAAAGCTGTTCATCACGAGACCGACGCCTAGAGCTATGCTGGAGAAGGCATCAGCGCCAGCCAAGCTGAGGCTAATATGAAGGGTGGGACTTAGGGGTCGCCGTATCCAGTAGACGCTGACAAGTATCTTGACGTTTATGGCGATGGATATGATGCAGAATAGTATCAGAGGCGGGGTACCGTAGAGGTAGAGCTTGTGCGTCGTCCCGTCGAGCCCCTCGCCCGACGTCGTTCCGTTTCCGACGTCCAATTTGTTGCCCGGGACGGAGGTCAGGTTGGCGACGAGCGACGACGCCGGAAGTGCCACCATTTCGCGGTAAAAACGATGCAAGGCGTGCCTCACCCGAGTCTCCCCAATCCTAGTGAAGAGCGTCGTCCTGTTCAGATCGGCGGTTTCCGGGACGGTCCACATGTCCTCTGGAACGAAATTTCGTGAACTTCTTTTTTTCTTCTTATTCAATTTCCAGCACCGATTTTTTCTCTCTGACTTCTTGCTTGCACGCCTTCGTAGAACTCGATCCCGGGGAATGAAGGATTCGATTCGAGCACACAACACATCGTGCTGGCAACTTCACAGGAGGACTTTCTATAATTTATTTCACACGGTTCGAGTGATTTCGTACCCTCGTTGACACTCCGCGCAAAACTTCGTAGACTTCTATATTCGTGGAAACTGCTCAGGTGGAAATATGATTAGCGCTGCAGAGCGTATTTTCACTGCCTTCATCCTCAGTGGCGAGGAAAAAACCGGATCGGTTTTAAGCCTTTTTGTGATCACGGTCTCTCTTATTTGAACTCGGTAATCTGGTTTTCTCCTGAAACTTAAAGAGAGGTAAATTATAAACTCGTATAACCTTGATCCAAACGTGTGAAGTATATTCCCAGTAATGACACACCACTGGAATGTCATTTCGCGAGCTTTTCTCGCTGATAAAGCTTTCCTCCTACATAAACATTGGACCGATTCATCTATCCGAGATTTTTACCAGAGTGCGTTTGAATTATCGGTCAGACATTTTTCTCGACCAGGCTTCGTCGATCATTTTGATTGACGTTCGGTTGGCAATTTGCAGGAATGATTGGAGCACTTTGAAATACTATAAAACAGAATGTTAGTTGTCTTGCAAATAAGCAGGCGATTGAAATAGAAATACCGAACGTTGCCTACGTGAGATAAAAATGAAAAAACAGCTATAACAGATTGAAAACATTCCTCTGTTATCTCCATCAGGCCCAGCTGGCTCAATATTGTGAACCCATCATGCGGGCTTTCGATTTCCTTCGCACCGGTGATGAGTGAAAAATACAGTCTGCTGGACGGCATATTTCACACTACAAATCAACCAACTTGAAGTAACATGCGGAACCTCTTCGAGGTATTATAGGAATATAGGGATACCTAGATCGTGTGGCCATCACAATCATTTATACAACAAGCGCTGCAGTGTCTTTATTTTCGTAGTTTGTTAAACGCTGGCGTACGTATAGATCAGGTTTGGCCTACTAAAAATATCCTCGATATAACCCAGCCTGAATTTATCTCTACGATGCCCAGGCTTCGGTGGAAAAAATCACATTTCACGAGTCATCGTTTTGGCAGGCGAAAAAAAGTGTCAACACGATTCCTTCCGCCCCGAATGAACGATCGATGTCTCACATCGCTGTTTTTATCCCCAACTCATGAATTAGACACGCAATTCTATAGCCTGTCCAATTCTTGGGAATCGCGTCTCTTGCTAATGGTTCGCAGTACTCGAAGGGATTACTTCTATGCGCGATCACGCGCATCCGGAATCGCGGAATCGGCGGCGAGTGGTCGAACGAGTAAACGGGTAAACTTTATACAGCCGTCATAAAACGACATCGTAAAGATCGAAATTCTGATTTATGGAAGTCGTAATATCCGTGGCGGATGGACGAAATGCCCACGGAGCCGCGTGCCGGGATCGCGTGGAGATTTATTCGGTCTCAAAGAGAAATGAAGATGAAATTGTCGCCTGATGCGCGATTTACCACGACACCGTATGTGTTATATACATATTATATAATGTTGAAGATAGTAACGTTATACTGAAACGATGAGAATGTTTAGGAAAAATCGTTACTTCGTTACCTTTCAACAAAATTAACAAACATTCATCAATCATTCATCAAATTAACAAATTCTAAAATAGTAAAATTGTACAATAATGAATTTATCCCTGGATGTTTCGTTACTTTCACGTTACCAACTTCAGCCTCTTTATATTACGTATAACACAGAGTGAAATCGACTCGCAAGAGCGGATAGAAACATTGTTTGGAAAAAAGCTTTGAAGAGGTGGGGAGGGGGATAGAAAACAAGCTTGAGACCATGTAGGGTTAATTGTGTGCACAGCTTATCTCGGCGTAACCTCTGTATCTCACTTTTCGTATCGGTTAATAGATACATACACATACATTATATAGACACACCTGCGCACTAGACACCGAAGGTCTTTCCACACACACACACACACACACACACACACAAACACATATCGAATTTTCTACCGTAGGATACACAAATTTAACTAGTCCACCTTTTATGCACGTGCTAAAAAGGCAATAAAACCGCGCGCAAATTAGGCTGCCGTTTGAACAAAGACCAACCGTTTTGAGTGCCGATTAAAAAGTTGGTCACTTTTTAAATATTACGGCGCGAAATCTCTCCGGAAACTTGACCTGAACATCAACGTATCGCGAGAAAGTCTTCAACCACTTTCGGGATGGCAAACGAGGATAAATTGCTCCAGCAATTCCCTCTGGTTACTGGAACGACGACGTCACGTTCGCGCAGAACTATTTCCCAACGAAACACCAACAACTTTGTTACACTTCATGCGAATAGTTTAGAACTCGGAGGGGATGGATCTTAAGTGAATAACTTACGTCGTTGAACGGGGGTGTTTCTCCCGCGGATCGGGCACCAGCGGAAGTCAGTCTGCGCAGTCGGCACCCCGTGGCTCAACTGGACCGGAAGCTACCCTGGGTGTCCCAATGGCGGTTGGATACGAATGTCTGGAGGATTAAGGGGTGAGACAGATGCTCAAGACTCGCCGTCGATGGGAATTGGTTTAAATTCTATTTGCCTAGCAGCCTGCACCCTGTGACGTCTGCGCCATCTGGTCACACGTCTATAACCGCCCACCGAAACAATTACTTTGGCCAACCCATAACGTAGACTCTTCCTGCACCTCCTCCTCCCTCTGCTTGCCTGCTTGCCTGACTCTGCGAGCTTTATACACACATGTTGCGCACACTCGCGAGATCAGATAAAATTCCAAACCTATGACGATCATCCCGCGATCCCCGGTTCATCTCTTAGCCACAGAGCTCCGTGTCATTGTTAGATTGGTACGTTTGGTCGTTAGCCCTTCGATAGTGGAATAGTCCCATATGGTGAGGCACGACCCTGATCAATGATCGCGAATCCGATCTGTGGATGACTAGGGAATCGGATCTGGTTCGTTATAATCACCCTACTTTCAACTCTCGTGCGTAATTAGACTAGATTCCATTTTTTTTTTTGGTATTTTTAGGAAAGATTGGAAATTAATTTCAACAGAGATTGTCTAGAAATTGGCAATTTTCGCTGATTAGCGATACGTGCAAGATCGATCTTCGGTTGATCAAGTTAAAAAGAATCGACGTTGGAAGAGGATCTTAATGAAGAAACCTCACTCTACGAAGAACCCTACTTCTAATCAGATTTACCACCTTTCTCACATCCCGTGTATCAACGAATCCAACCTGATCGAATTAATCATCTCACTTAATCCATAGCCGAGTGAGCTTTTATCATTCTTACACAAGATTATACTTTTCATTCGATATTATCAGCTACCGACTGAATGGTTTTAGATAGAGAATCATGAGAAAGACGAACGAGAAAGACTATCTCGCTGAATTGACTTTTGCCAAGAATAATATCTGCAACTATAATTCGCCATTCTCCGTACTGTATTCTTACAAATTTTTACGCATGACAACCGCAAGACAGACGAATTTAAGAAGAAGTTTATCGGACTGGAAAAACCCTCGGCATTTAAGCAGATTCCGAATAGCCGATCTAGTGCTAGGATAAGCGCTCCTTTATCCTTCTTTTTTTATACCCACGCCCTTACTTACAATTAAACCTCCTAGCTATTACGCAGCTTCCAGTAGGGGGGGTTTAATCCTCTTACACGGGTGGAAGACGGTACCAGACAGGATCCTTCTAGAATACAGCTTCCCTTTCGACTCTGTATAACGCGAAAAATTCTGAACGACTGGTCGTTATATGTATATATATATATATATATATTTTGTCAAGCGTTGACGATTCTGAAGAAACTTAAAGTGTCTCATTTTTTTCTACACAACGTATTTCGATTCCAGCCGAGGCTCTAAGCCGCTCTCTCATTATTTTAATCCCCATCCACGTCCATGATCCAACACAGAGATCAAAGATCGAGGATGGAGTATTTTTGCATCCGAATATATCCGGAGAGTATTTTTCATCTTATAATATACTCGAGAATATACATATTGCCGAGTGTTTTTCCTTCATCAGTCTCTCGTCCCAACACGATTCTCCAAATAATTTAAGCTCGGCTTATGAATTTTACCCTGACAAGTTGGCGAAACTGTTCACGATCATGATCGTGATCACGATCATCGATGCGTTTAACGATTTTTACACTCCCACACGATAAATAATTATTTCACTGATCAAACAGACTCTTATCAACACTTGATAGATGAGAAATATTTACATCCGAACATATCTGACGAGTTACTAACTGACTGCGATCTTAACGAGGATCAAAAATTTTTTTCGAATATAATTACATCGATCTCCCAAACTTCAAGTCAATTACGGCACAAAGTGTAGGCGCATAATATGCTTCCAAACTCAGAACGGTAATTAGACTTCGACAATATTTTCCACGGACGTTGGGCAGGGGGGATGACAGGGTGAAAGGAAAGAACGTAGACGAAGGATGAACAAAAAAAAAAAAAAAAAAACTTTCTTGGTTTATACTCGATGTGCCGAACAATTCAACAATATATGTATATATATATATATATAGGTATACAACTCTATACTACCACCGAATATTTTACTTGTAATAACTTTCCTCATGAATTTTAATGAGAAATACCTAACCCGGGTTAACATCCGAAACATTCGTACAACTAGCCTAACCCACCATTTATAAATATTGACGTATATTTACATCAAAGGGCGTCTATTAATTACGTGAGCTCAAAATGGGGGTGGAAGGGCTGGGCAAAATCTCACTAAATCTCATTTAACAGGATAGGAGACGTCAATAAAAATTTTAGGACAACTTTTTAACTCAGAGAATATAAATTATCACAAAAGATAAAATTTTGTTTTTCAAAATCAATCCCGGGCATAGAAAGTATTGAATATAAATAATATTAAATAAATATAACTCTTCAAAAATTATAGAGTAAATTTCCTGCGAGGAGTGGGGGGGCTGAATTAAAAAAAAATACTTCTCGTAATTAATGGACGCCCCTTAATAAAGGGAGCCGCCTGTGAGGCGTCGTTTGCGAAGCGATAGTTCAGGACCAGAGTTTTTACGATTTTCCTCTACTTCATGGAAGAATTTCGTCATTGACGGTGTGCCTTGAGGCGAAGGCGATGATGAGGATGATCGATCGAGCGAACAAAGAGGTCTTCATTTTCCTGGATAATAACGTCGTGAATCGTTATATTTCTCCGTCGGCCATTAGCGCCTGACGTAACGTAAATTCCGAACGAATGAACGAACGAAGGAATCATCCACTCGGCGATCATCATAACTGCTCAGACAATTGCTCCGACTATCCAGATGAAAGCTTTTCGCTTAGTACGTGCTTGAATTACTATCGGCCTGGATCGTTCTTGCAAATCTTGGATTATTTGCATTCCGAGATAATTCTACAGCTCAATTTTTTAACAGTCTTCTTGTATAAACGATCTCGATAATTGGAGTGTGTAAGTGAGGCTGTCACTCGATCGCAGACCAAAATTAATCGTCGACCTTATTTACTTCAGAAATCACACCCCTACGTTTAATAATCTTTGTCATTATCCTACCCGCAGACGAGAAGGTCAGAAAGCTTTGTCCAACTTATCTTCAAACGACTTGGCTATTCTGAGATCAACTTTTTTTCCTCTGACAATCAGTCGGCTATAATAATAATAATTTCGTTGATCAATATTCTGCTCACGGTCGTTCTATGACCGACGGACAGGGTGAAAATTGCAAAGACGTGATCGAGAGAGTGGCTGTAAATTTAGGTATCGTTACGTCAATTACCCAACTCTTGTAAACGTGCTATTCGAAATAGAAAAGAGAAAAATCGATTTGCGCGTAGGCGCTGCTTTTAGTAGAATGAAATGTGTTCATTACCCCTGACGAATTGCGGTTTCATATAACTCTTCTATGATCCTCGTTTCATCGAAACTGGCTATGGTGATACGTGAAAAACGATTGAAACAAAATTTTCAATCACTTCCACTGGAGGATTCGTCTGATTATCGAGCGAACGCTTCGGGCAAAAACTAAACTTGGAAGAAATCGCAGCTCTCGATGAAGGTGACAAGTAAGTCCATGCTCGATGGTGAATTTCTGAAAGACGAACGTCCTGATAACGTCAGATGTACAAATTTTGAGATAATTTCAAAGTAACACGTGTTGTTCACTCTGTGATTATCAGAGTAATACGAAATTCTATGGCATGTAAGGGAAATTGAAGAGAATTCCCGCTACGATCTAATGGAATTACGCGTCGTGTCAAACGGCACGTGTACCAAGTGTTAAATATTCGAGCCTCTATCGCCCTGGAAACCGGGGATAAAGGCTGAGTGATTCGACGAGAGAATATACCGGCACTTAGTCATCTTAAGCGGGTTTTATTCCACCTAGTAAAGGAGTTTATGGTTTTCCGTTGTTGCGGGGATACTTACGCTCACTTTGTGACCTCGTTTCTCCTGTCGTCTTGGACACTTCGACTTCTGCTACTACCCGAGTCCTCGACACTTGATGTTTCGTAAACTGCAAACTACTCAATTGGGAGTTCAGGATATGGAGAGTTTCCAAGTGTTGCTGCAGGAACAACAACCCGGTGTCACAAAGTTCGAGAACTAGTTATTCTTCATAGCCATGGTCACAACCATCTTATGGAGGTTGGCTTTCTGCAGAATTGACTAATTTTAAGGTATTTTTACATCGTCGTCGTCGTAGCAAAGGTCAGTCCTTTATCTATAGCTCACCTTTTCCATAAACCATTCTACGCTTTTTTTTGACAGATTTATTGCATCAATGGGATGATACGAGTTCAATTTCGACAGTCCATGAGTAGGATCCACAAATCTGAATGTATGATAAGGAAAAGGGCCTACATGTGTCAATATCTGTGAAGTTATGCTGATGAATTTTGACTCTTGAAAGATTGGATATATATTCAATGTTGGCCTGACGACTTCTCTACGTGATATTCGTCACGTCAGCGGCCCTCTTCACCGAACATTTTCGTATTTCGTATATCCGCCCAGAAAGATATGACTATGATATAGAATTTCGTAGTAAAATTTTCAGTCCTACCTCGAATATCGCACCCCATGAGGAAAACTTTGAAGATTCTGACACGTTTCGTCTTTCTTCTCATACTTTTTGGTCTAGCGATTCTATTCAACGTTGAAATTGCGCATGTATCATTCCATTGACGCAATCACCCGTGAAAGGAATTGAAAAACGATTTATGGATAGGTGGAGAACTTTCCTTCCCTGTAGGTAGGTACAGACAAAAACTACCCACCTTTCGGAGGTTCTGGTAATGGTTACTACAAAATATCCGAAAGGTTAGCCGATTAAGAAAGAATGAAAGAAAGTCAATTTTCATCAGATTAATACGGAGTCCTTGGTCATCGGACATGGACCCTAATTACCACTATGGGTTCCCATTCCGCTTGAATTCCCATTCAAGCGGATATAAGTCTCGACCCGAATCGATTTCTGATCTTCAATCAATGTTTCCTGCGACGTTTTTCCTCTGTTCCTTTTCTCTCAAGACGTGAATCAAAGTATAAGTCTCATTAACCGACGAGAACCAGACCTAAACCAACACCGACCAGCACCGACCCACTGCGGGCGAGTGGAGCTTGCAAAGCCTTGTTCAGAAATCGTTGACTCACCTCGGCCGAAGGTAAGAGGCAAAGAAAGGAGGAAACCAACGTGATTATGGACTGATGAAGTCGGGTCCAATGACCAAATTGTCTTCTTTGGTAACCGAGGGGTTCGAATGACCAATTTGACTGATGGAATCGACCGGAAGGTCGCCATTGAATATGCAATACCTTCCATAAAGCACGCCTCGAGAAATTATTCTCCGTTATCGTCAACTCCAACAATTACGCAACTCGAACTAGTTTATCGTCCAACTGTTGTCGTTACTTGTATTCCATCGTGTGGAATTAACGGACGTCTTCCCAATTCTTAGTCATCTTTTGTTTCGGCTCAGACTCGGTTTTAACTTCGAGACCTTAATCTCTCCAGCTTCGTTCACTCTTCCTATTTTCTACCTTCCTCGTTGTTTGGTACACGGCTTTTGAAGGTCTTTCATTACAGAGGCTCCGTATACGCTTGTACACCTGTGCACAATGGATTTGCCAACAATGATGAGTATCAAAATTTTAGATGCCAGACCCCACTTGCAATTTCGTTGTCCGATATTGTCGCGGTACACCAACCTTGTACCGCCTTTTCTCCAGACATTATTACGACCGTGAAAATTGGATATTGGCTTTTCACTCACCTGAGCGTAACATCCTTTCATCGACTTGTCGTTTCTCATATTTCATATGTGCACTTTAAAGCGGGTTTTCCTATTTCCAGACCTGCGAGAGTTGCTTTCCATGTTCCTTTTTTTTTTTTTTGCTTTCTTGATATTTCGAATAACTTTCTACTTTATTAGAAACCAAGAAATTTGAAAGTAGTTTTCCTGAGGTTTAAATAACACCAAGTGATATATATCCTTCGATTTAATTATCGTGTTCCATGGAACACCAAGAACCTCTAGAAAAGTTATCGGAAAAATATAACATCCGTTTGAATTTGTCATGAGAAATGTGTCTCTCATTCCGGACTGTCGTGCTCACAGACATTTCGCGACATTGCTATTTATTGATTACCACCAGCTGCGGCGATTCACCAACTACTTCTGGACCCGCAGGTGTTGAACAAACTTTGCTCTACTAGCTCAATCCTTCACTTACAGTATAAATCGATAACAAACTTTTCACTGCAAATCGACTCAATTCCGTCACGAGGTGATCCAATAGCAAAAATTGCATCGAGTGAAATATTTTCAAATCCAATTATTCCCCGCAATAGTCGCTTGGATTCATACCTACTGTTTTAAACGAATGAATAACCAAAACGTTGGAAATTTTAACGCTGTGAAAAGAGATGATAAATTGGAGGAGGGGGTGTGTAATGAAAACAATGAATCAAGTGGAACCATCGAGAAGAAAAACTCTCAAGTAACAAGTGGAGAGGATGAGGGAAGCATACCGAGTAAATTATATTGTCTCTAGTTACTATATTACGCGAGTGAACGAACGTTTTCACCCTAAAGAAAATATTACCACCATCCATACATGTTTCGTCGTGATGACGTTTACCTCGACGTTTCGTTGCTGGAAATTTTCTATCAGAACGAGGGAAAACGAGGAGTCACGTTTGTCAAAAAGAATGACACTGACGGTTACACGTTTCCAGCATAATATTCCAAATCCATGTCGGATCCCATCGTCCCTTCTCCATTCAGATTCTACTCTGGTGGCTTTGGGGATTCGACCGGACGACGAATGTTGTAAAATTATGTCGGTGCTCGCGTGAACATCGGTTTACGGAGCTGAAGGATCAACCTGCCCTCGGGAATACTGTGTAATAAACTCAAGCGCAAAATACTATGGACAGAAATCTGCCTGCAGGCGTAGCTGCGAATCAAGATGCTGGATAGACGATAACCTCGAGGAGTAAATGGATTAATCAACCAGCGAAGCATAATTAATGATCCCTGTTTATTATGTATTAAATGGACCTGAATGAGAATACCGAACGCTTGACTGCTTTCTTAGTTGTGGGGTAAATGGATAAACACGATCAAACATTACGGGAGGAGGAAATTTCTAAACACAGCTCAATATAAACTTGTATCTGTATCCTAAGGATTATTATTATTATTATTCTCTCGAAGAATATCGTCTGGATTTATGTAATACTATGCTTTTTTTGCTGTCATTATTCATTATCGAGTGTTTTGGGGGGGGGGGGGGGGGGGGGGTTGTTGTGTTTGTGTTTGTTTATCCAATGCCTAAGACGTGTACGAACAAAGGAAACGATGCTGAACTGAGTTTGGTGTAAGGAAGTGTTTACGTAACTCTCAATTATGTCGTTAATTTGCAAGCTATATTACATGAATTTTACGAGAACTCTGTGCAGATTGATCGGTAACAAAGGTTTCCTTCTCTTTGTTAATCGCGAGGAAGGGAAAAGAAGGGGATCAGAGAGGAATCACGAAACATGTTTTGCATCACAATACTCGTTCTTCTGGTATTCGAGAGAAAACCAAAGTATAAATATATACGGTGTAGGTAATTCCAATTGATTGTACGATTTATTATTGAAAATTCCCAGAAGTTATTTAAATTTTCATAATCATTTAACTTATACCCTCTGTATCCCATCTTGTATTTAACCATGGAGAAATAATTTTCTGCTGCATAGCGTATTATTTGTACATACCTACCATTGCGAAAAAAAAAACAAAAAAAAAAAAACGAATAAACGAGCAACAAGTTATAGTACTCGACAAATGAACGAGTGAGGCGGGAAAAAACATATTTTTTTTTTTTTTTTTTTACGGCGCGAGATAATTCAGTTGAAATTTTACCTACTCAACGTAGTGCAAGCAACTTGTTTATAACAGCAAATTTGAAAACAAGATGAAAATAAAACATACTGGAGGTGGTGGTGGGGGGGTAAAAAAGGTGATCAAACAACCATTTTCCTCTGTATAAATACAGAATTTATTCAAAGTGAGCAAGAGAAAGTTTACAGCCGTCAGAAATGATGTTGATTAGAGCGTCAAACAATCGCCGGGCGAAACGAGGCGGAGGGTCGGTATAAATAAAAAAAAAAAAAAAAAACAGAAACAAAAAAAAAAACTATATATATATATATATATTTACAAAAGATTCTTCGCCGTAGGCAATAAACGAGCGAATCAAGCCCATCACATCGCGTGGGGGTTGAAGTTGTGGATGAGGATGGGTAGGTATTATAATCAGAGTTAGTCGCCGTCCGGTTTGGTTTGGTTCGGTTAGGTTAGGTTAGGTTGTAACGATACGGCAATCATTTTTTATGCCCCGAATTGTTTATCCATTTGAGAACAGCCCACGGATCGGGTCGTTGGTATAACGTAGACAGATTTTCACTACGGTCATAATAATGGATTGCGAGTCGTACGTTTGGCACAGGCTCTACGTATTTACGTATATTAGAGTGACGAGACTGATCGTTCGTTCCCTTATTTTTCGTCGACGATCTTCCGCGGCGCCCGTGAGGGAGTAAAAATCTGTTTGTTTTCCCTACGTTTTATATCACCGTCGTCGCTGTGTATATCCTCACCTTTTTCTTCTATGTACTGGTAGGTGCTGATGCAGCATACCTTCGGAATGTGGGAATAATCCAATCTCCTAACATTCGCGTTCAACGTATTATAGCCATGGCTGGTCATCACGTGCCACATATCCTCTAATGTTTCTCTAACTTGACAATTGGTCCGAAATTCGATTGTATGTACATTTTTTACGAGTTGCTCAAGTTGGCAATGTTGTTATAGTAATGATTAACGATTCGGAAAATCGTTATTTTCGCAATTTTGGGAATGTATGAAATTCAGTACATCGTAACAAGCTAAAACGTATTCATATTTTGGAAACTTGATGAAACAGACATTTTTTCTGCTCAATCTTTCGCCACGTTAACGTTACTGACTTCAGCCTCCTCGTTTCTTCTCAATTTCAAGGACTGTTCAAAAATTCTGACGAAATTCAAGCGGATGCAAAGGATCCCTTTTTTCTAAAAGACTTTGATGAATCGCCAGTGATAATTTTCGTATTGAATTACTGTTGGATGGATATTGTACAGACATTTTGACGTGTTCAAATTTCGTAGCTTCAACAGAAAGTCAAATATCAGTGTTTAAACAGCAATGTCAAGAACTCTGGTCCCCAGCCTCGATCCCTTAAAGCCTCAAACATGTCGACGGAGAAGGAAGAGGAACGGAAAATGTCGGAATACCGCAAAAAGATGAAAATTTTACGCCCCAGGTGATCTCGCGTATCTATGATGTCCGGAATGTGTAACGACGTGCATAAATTTCATCTCCAAATTCCCAGTCTTCCCAACTTTAACGGCTTATTTTCCCGTTACATATAGCTTGGTGGTGAAATTCGCCTCGATCCTCACTTGCTTTACTCTTTTTTTTTTTTTTTTTTTTGTTTTTTGTTTTCTTAAGTCCAACAAGATGGCGAAAACTCCCGGTCAGAAATCGTCCCAACTGCCTCAGGTGGAACCTGGAATCGTCCTTTGACGACGTCCGGTCCTCAGGGCCGGTCGACGTTTTTGACATTGTGACTTTGAACCGGCTTATCCACCTCGTTACTGACCGTTAAAATTCACGCAGCTTCGCCAAGCGGTGTCACGAGAGGTTTAGAGCGGGTCGGAAGTCGAAAATGAGGATTGGAAAATGGTGAACGCGTTTAGAAAGGATAAAAAAGGAAAAAAAAAATGGTCTGGTGTTTCCTCGGATCAAGTTGGCAGCGATTGGGTAAAGCGAAAATGTCTCGAGGAGACGTTCCACCAGTGTTGCCAGCCCGTCGAACTTCAATTATTATGAGGTATTACTCAATTAATTTCACATTAATCATCATGATCCCCTTCATAGCAATTTGAATTTAGAAAATGATGGGTAAAGGCATGGTGATAAAAATCCTTATTTTCTTAGTGTGTTTTCGTAGCGGTAGTGTGACTTGAGATGATAAAATTATCGGTCACATTTAAATTCTTGTTTATATATACGGTCCTAACATAAAAGTACTATAATCTTACCCCCCTGAGTAGGTATTTTAGTCTCGAGAGGTTGGCAACACTGCGTTCATCCAGTCTCGTAAGCTTAGCTGGACTTTCCGAACGCATGATTTGAAGCGTAAGCTCTCTGACTTCAGCATCGTGTTTTTGGTACCTACACGAAACGGTACTTCGAATCTGAAACGGGATTCGTGCACGCCGTTGGGGAACACCCTGCACCATACCACCATTCAAATCGTTCGTTCTAATTTCGGCTCCAGCTTGCAGCAAACTGCGGGGTAGGTGCGATTGTCTGGTCTCGTAAAAAGCGAATGAAATCTCTCGGATTTCCTTTGTTTGGTACGTTCGAGTGAGCGCCGGAGAGTTTCGAATGGTTTTATTTATACCTATATATAAAGGTATACCATAGCCATGGCCGTTGCTTCGGGCTTGATCAAAGAGCGCTGGGGATAGAACCCATTTTCCCGTTCCTCGACGGATTGGGAATACCAAAACTGGACTCCGTCCTCTGCTCTGTCTTCGTCTCTTTCACCGCAAAAGGATAAACAGTTATGAAACCTTCAGGCTTGCCAAAGAAAGCACGCAGGTAGGTATCCCTTATAAACAGAGTTTTCGGTGAAGGTTCCTCAGGCGAAATATGTGGCGCCGGTAGATAGGCAACTGATTTTACATTCCACGAGCGGTATACACCTGAGATGTAACCTCGGTTGCCTATTTGCCGGCGGTATATTTTTCGCCTTGTAAACTTTGACCGAAAACTTCCGATATATGCGGTGAAAAGTTTGGAATTTCTTTATCTTGTTTTGTTATTTGTTTATTTATTTCACATCTCTCCACGAGGACAGAATGTCGAAAATATTCCCAATGACTTGGAAACAAATGCGGTCCGAATACACAAAGGAATTATGATTCATCCACACTTCGGTCTATCCACATGAAAGCTGGTTCGGTAAGCTTACGGAGTTTAAACTTTACGAATAATTAAAGGGGGTGTCGGAGTGCTGACAGAATTATCAAGTCTGAGCATCAGATATATTAAAGTCGTTTTAAACTTTGGAGGTTAAGAAAAGTTGGACAAATTGGCGAAAGAAACGATCATATTTACTCACGAGGGTGGCGACTGACCAGGAAAACCGAAAATAGTCAGGGGATTTCATCTATCAGGAAAAGTCAAGGAAAATCCAGGGAATTATGATCGGACCATAGGAAAAGATCCTGATTTTTTTTCTAAATCGTTTTCAAACTTCAGCTATGATTCCTAAATTCATTTAAACTAACTTTCGGAAATTTCTAGTTATATGTGTGAAGTGAAGCAATAATACGTGTTTTTAAATCCAAATCTATATGCTCAAGATGCACAACTTCCAGAGCTTTTGGTCATACTCAAGTTTCGTAGGGAAAAAACGTCAGGGAATTTTATTTCAGCAAAATTGTTGCCTGCACCCTGACTCGCGACAGATTAACTCCATCTCTTTGAGGTTATGATGGTTATGTACTTTCTCAACTTAATTCCAGTGCCACACAAGCAAGCATTGCAACAGCAAACGCCAAAGTTTCTCAAAATTTGAAACGATATTTTCATCACCCTAGAGAGAATAAAGGAGGAAATGCGATTCGCTCACTTGGTCGACGACCCCTTAATTACCCAGCGTATTTCGGAAGCTGAAAGTGTCAGAATCCGAGGTACAAAGTTGGCACAGTTAGAATAAATCATTCGGGTCCACTGATCCACGGCGCCTTAATGTGGCAGTTGATATTCGGCTGGGAAGTTTGCCGAAATCAGACTTTTACGTACATCATAATTGGTGCTCGTTCCACTCAAGTAAACCTTGCAGAGTTCCCCTTCCGGTTTCTAAATCACACATGATTTTGTCGGACAATAACGCCTGAAGCTGACACGAATGCTGTGGACACGAATCTCCTCTCCATCTCATTCTATCTTTGTTTGCTCTCTTATTGTGTCACGGTGAGAATCTCTCCGAAACGAAATAAACAATGAGAACAAAGGGTGTTGCGATAAGTTATCATCAAAAGAACGATTTTCCCTCCCTCTTACGTGAAATCCCTCTTCTTTTACTCTAATTTACTTCTTTCCTCTAGAATCTAGATTATATCCGGACAAAAAATTTCATCATGTAGGCATTAGCGGTGGCCACTAAGCTGAAAATAATTGATGCATCGATTAATCGAGGTTATGTTAATAATCGATACTCCAATCACATAAATTGATATTATATTGCGTCGTTCATGAGAGTAGAAAATAAAAAACGCGATTTGAGGAAAAACAAACGACACGGTCGATTGATAGAGTTTGAAATATGATCGATAATATTCGAGTAGTCGAGAAAAAATAATCGATTAATCGAGTTTGAAAGATGATCGATAAAACTCGATTAGTCGAGAAAAAATAATCGATTTAATTGAAAATCGACTAATCGAGTGTGAAAGATGATCGATAAAACTCGATTAGTCGGGAAAAAGTAATCGATTTAATCGAAAATCGATTATTTTTTACCAATGTTAGTAGGTATATACCAAAATGGTCTCGTTGAAATCTTATTCTGTATTCATTTATTTTTCCGAAGTTTTCACTGCGGTGGAAATGATATGACGTTGGAATAAAATCCTCATTTCAAAGTTGACGAGTTGTGCTTGAAGATATTTCCAGAAAATTTATATACAACGCCTCTATATTTGGAACGAAAAGTACATACATATTTATGTGTATCTTGACTTGTAATTATCGTTGGGCGAGTACTGCACGAAGATGAAAAAGTAAAATCAAATTGAACGAAAAATAGAAAAAGATTGCAAAAGCGTAATAGAAAAGTGCGAAAAGCTTTTCATCCGACTGTCTGCTCCAAATCCTTTGATTATTTCTATTGTAATCTCATCGTCGCGTATTAAATATACAGATGTAGGTAGTCGATACAGTTATATTCATACAACGATTCAGTTATTTACGTACTATACGTGTATTCCCTGAATTCATTTTCCGCACCCCTTTCGATATTGGAATATGTATAAGCGATAATTCGCAATGCAGAATCGAAAATTTTTAAAAGGTAAAAAGGTAAAAATTGATAAAAGCGAAAAGGTGAATCCATGAATAAATCTCTATACAACATATTCGTTCGAATAAAATCCCGCCGGCTTTATGCTACAAAAAATTATTCGTCGAGCGGTGAAAAAACAATTCAGTATCATAACCTCAAATCCATTTCTTGCAATTTCAAAATTCAACGGTATTAACTATAACATCTGATTTCATTGTCTCCGTTAGAAGCTGAAATTCATAGATTAGAATCTCGTATTCTCGAGGAGTCGCGGAAACTTGCAGATTATTCATAGTTCATATGTAAATTCGTACCTAAGGGAACAAATACGGCGTGTGTTTGTGACAAGAGAGGGCGAATTCAGGCCAAAACTAATCGCGACATTGTGCAATGTACGATTGCGAATTGTAATCTTCCTATTTTGTAGTCAGATTATCATCCCTACAATACTCTGCAGGCACTATAGATATAGGTACTGCAGTTATTTGCCGACAAACTTTTCTTGCCTGCAATTACAGCGAGCGCCCTTTTCGTTTTACGTATCTACGCAAAAATTCGCAGAGCGTCGAGAATCGTGCGAGAATAGAGCCGAAGAATTCGAATTCGAATTTCGCAGATTCCGATGCTGAATGAGGGAAAAATTTCATCCATATTGCACGCTCGTAATACGGTGAAACGCACCAAGTTCAAACGCGGGTCTATCAGTCTGTTTTGAGATCTGGTCTCATCCTTCTGTCACATTTCATTTTCCCCGATGCCGAAAAAGGAGCATTCATACAGTACTAGTGGATACTGTGATGTTCTATTTCTCCGACCTCCATCTGTGATGTGTCAATTCTTCTCTACAATGTCGCTTGAGACGTAACTTTTTTTCTTTTCTTTTTCTTTTACACCTAAGTGGTAGGTATAGTTTATTATTCGATTTGAAATTGTTAAATAGTATATTGTGTAAGAAGGTGGTAAACTCGGTCTTTTCGGGCTGAGCGTAAGTTTGCAGTACGAGTCGTTGGTGAGCCGAAGACGAAGCATGGAATTGAGGTTAGGGTTGCGTAATGTCGGATTTGCTCGCGACGGCGCATGCGCGGAGTACCGAAAAGAACACTTTCAACTCCTAGGACTTGAAAGTGGTAGTTGTAGAAACGTGTACATTGGGTACGGAAACGTCATTTTCCGAACAAAACTTCATATCTTCTTTTGCACTGAACCGATTTTCAAATTTCAAACGCGTTTTTTAAGAGGATACATCACACTATGAGAAAAAAATAACCATCCCTACGTCCCGTTGAAAAAATATCTTTATTTCGGGATATAAAAATGGGAAATACGAAATAACGTCAATAAAAACGTAACGAAAAATAATCGAAGCGGAGCTAAATGGCAGGAATCTGCAAGTTCGGCCGTTCTTCACTGTTTCAGATACGTTAACTCGAATCAGCGGAGATAGGAATATAAAATTCGGATCCTCTAGGGTGTGAAATCGAACTTATACAATGACGCGTCTCTTTGGCCTATTTCGAGTGACATTTTTGGATGGAGTTCCTCCTGATTCTCGTCGAGATGATATTAGGATTCAGATATATTCCTCTATGCGTAAAATGATTACCACCTACCCTCTTCATCTTGTGCTCAAAACTTTCCAGCACCACTTCGGTTGCGTGCGCTGTATGGCAACGAAGTTTGAACCCCCTAAGATAATTAGAACGATTGACCCGGAATGGAATTAGAGCAAACCCAGGGTACATAGAAAGATGTCTGGCCCGTTTTTTTTTCTCGACTTTGTTCAGTTTTTTACAGCCCTACGCAATTACTAAGAGATAGGTTTTTGGTAGAACTCAAAAGACACTCGCAACCGTAAAATAGCGCTTCAATTCCAGACAAACGGAGAAAAAAATTCTTCAAACATTCTTTGAATCAACAAAAATTAGATGCGTATATATAAGTTCGAAGTTTGCCGCAAAAGTTCGAGGCATTCCACTTGAATATTTTCAAATCGGAAATCAGATCGGAAATTCTTCAAGCTGGTAAATGAAAAAAATAATCTAGAAACAAAAAAATATTTTATCCAACTAGCAAGATACTTTATATTATACTTTAGAGTTTAAGATTGTCAAATTCAGTCTTTACACGAGGTTCAGGATGATCGAAGACAAGGGACTCGAGCAAGGCAATGGCAGGGGTAAAAAGAAAGCGGGAAAAGAACAAAAACGAGGATGTCCACAAATTGAATCTGACGGCTCAGTGTCAACCCCAGAACTCGACGTACCCTACAGGGCAAAAATAACCGAGAAACTTGAGCCAAGGTTGCTTCTGTCATTTTTTGTCCTTCCCTATTTAGTCTGACAGTTAATTTCTTGCCTGCTAGTCTTTGTCACGACTCCGCAATTACAATTCTTAACTCCGTCGAATTCTTTTATATAGTTTTATTTGCTATCATTTTCAGAAAAAAAACACTGCACAAGGTATGATATATAATGAGAAGACTTGGCCAATTTGTAAGAAAGTTGAAAGAGCGATCACGTGTTCAGAGTTGAAGATGCGCTGTATGAGGCACATTACAACACATACCTATGTGTGTGTACACATATATATATATATATATATATATATATATAAATATATGAAAGTCAAGTCAATATTCTGGAGATGAAAGTAAAACTTTTTCTCAAACTCCATCAATTTCCCGCTTGGTTGTACATGCGAAATTCTGGAAACGTCGATGAATCGTAAAATTTTTTGTTCTGTTTTTTTTTTTTTTTTTTTTTTTTTTTATTCTAACGGAGCGGGGTTGAAGTTCCGAATTTGAAAAGTTTCGAAACTGCGTAATTTCGAATTATTTATTGGCGCAACTTGAAGTAGAGGAATCAAACTTTTACGAAACAACAGAGTGAAAACTGAGGGTTCAAAGTTTCGAAATCCAAAATTCCGAAAAACAAAGTTTCGATGAGGTGAAATTCCGTAAATTAAAATATACTCACACAGCGTAGTTTATTCAACGAGTGGGTGTGAAAAATTAAAAAAACGAAAAATCGGAATGACCACGAATACTGGAACGTAAAATATCGAAAATCCAAAAGAAAGAAAGATCAAAGTGGTGAAATTTTACCGAACTGAAAATCTTCGATCATTTATAATCTCGATATTTTAGATTTTTAAATTTTCTCATTTTCACACTTTCAGAACTTCCATTTGTCCGGGCATATACCCCTGCGGCACCTTCGACTTTTCATAACTTTGCACTTTCGATACTTTTCGGGCAATTTCAAACTACGATGTTTCGTCAAAGTTCAATTTCTTTTGCCTCAACTTTCGCCATAAAAAAATTCCCAAATTTCGCGCTCTCGGAGCTCTTCAAATTCGAAATCACACCGAAGAATGTAACGAGAAAAAAGCAAAGCAAAGGGTTAAAATTAAGTAAATACCTTCCAATTATCGATGGATTCAAAATCATGATTAGTATCTAACTTTTTCTGGTTCCAAGCAAACAATTAACGAGTCAATTAGTGGGTCGTCAATAAACCACGGCATCGCCGTTCTTGCACTTTCGTCGTTCAATTGCATTACCAGGGTGTCCAGTATTCATGGAAATTATGGAATTCGGAAATTCTCAGGGAATTTGATATCCCTAAAAAAAAAAAAAAAAAAAAAAAAAAAAACCTAGAAATCTCAGTGAATTTTATCCAGTCGTATCTGGAATATATGTACTAATTTCTAATCCTAGGTTCATAAAAATTTAGCCATTCGGTAAGAAAGAAAAATTTTTCCTCCAACTTTCAGGCAACGGCCATGAACCAAGCCCTGAATTCTTAAAAATTGTACGCGCTAGTAAATTCTTACAAATTCGTCTCACAACGAGCTGTGCTCTAGTGATATTTTTCATTTATTATGTACACTAAATAAATAACGATCCTTGTCTATAAAACCTGGAATCCTTAGGGAATTACATTTTCACAAATAACTGGACACCCTGATTACTCAACGTCACGCGTCGAATTCGAATTATCTCGGCATATTACCATTGAGACAACTAGTTGAAGATGATGGATACTGACTGTCGTTTAACGTGAGTTCCAAAAGGCATAATTAAACCCGTAACGGACAATTAATTCAGGAGCTTAGCCGCAGGCGCGATAACTCGACAAATTCACCGCGGATGTTGGATATAGTAGAAGTATATGGCTAACTAATGCGCGTCTTTATCCGCCCGGCTGATTCCCTGGAAACTGGCAACTGGCAACTCGAAATTCGCACCATCAGCCCGCGGTTACAATTAACCGCTCCTACTCGCCGTCGCATCCGCAACATTTAACAACGCTAGGCGTCTAATTCATCTTCTATTTACACTCTCATCGAATTATACGCCTTGTTTACCTACCGAGTTCACACGTCAGCCTCACAAGTCGACTCCTTCCTCCCGCAGCATCCCGCAATCTTTTCTCCCAAGTCGATACGACGACACACTCTTTCCGCAAACGAGCACCTCGATAATTCGTTAATTTTCCATCCGCACTTCCGTATTCGTCATTGTTTATCCCAGCGAGTTACTAGCTTATAAGCTAAATCCGCGACTATTTTCTTCAATATAAGTATTCAAATTTATATTCGCGGGTTTTTTTTTTTTTTTTTTTTTTTTAATCCTTATCGTCAAAAATTCAGATCGACGATATTTACTATTATTACGCGTTACATCGCGATCGTTCGATTTTCAAAATTCCACGATATCGAATCAGAAACAAAAAACAAAAACCATGTAACATATATTTTTAGAAAAAAAAAAAAAAATCGAGAATTTTTTTTTACTCAACTTAATCGTAACTGTAACAAATCACGCAAATGAATCGAGCAGAAACCTTGGAAATTTCCGCTTACCCCGAACTTGGCATGATAAATATGTAGGCAAGAAAATTGCAAAAATTTAATTAGAAAAGCTTTGAGAAATTTCTATAATTATTATGTTTTTTTTTTTTTTTTTTTTTTTTTGAAACAGGTATAATTGTTGGGGTTTGGCGTATCTTATAAGTCACTTTCCTATTTTACTTCTGGCACGTTTCAGTTTCCCTATAATACTTCAGATGCTTTTCATTCAAACAGTGATACGGAACTGCCGCGCTCGGTCCCGATGGCTCACGGCGTTACCGTTCATGTCTTATAACCCAACCGTGAGTGAAGCTGAAACTGCACGCGCGCAGACGCTCTCTAGATATACACACGATAGGTATACGTACCTACATATGTAGTACCTATAAGATAGATATTACGAATTGCTTATCGTCCCGTCCTCAATGCTTGCAATATAATCTCAGATATTCCCACGATATTACGCGATATTTACGAAATGCTTCGGAGATGTATATGTATACTACGTTTTTTTTCTTTCTTTCTTTCTTTCTTTCTTTTTTCAAACCGCCACTACCACCGTCATCCTATTTTTCCTATCTCAAAGTATAAATAATTTTTTTTTTTTTCAATAATGCATCGATGCGACATTCAAACCAACAACAGCAACAACGACACTAATAATAGAATGAAAGAATATTCATGTCTGTACTTTTTATTCGTACTAATATAATTAATTTTCATCGTAAAATCAGTGGTACGAATAACAAGTGCATTATAATAACCTCATTCTGTTTGAATGCGAATCTGATATCATTGAACCGGATTTTAAAATAATAAACGAAATGAAGAGAGGAAACTTTCTACCGTCGAGCCTCCCCTATAGATATACGTAAATATATGTGTATCTCTGTAAATATATTTGTATTAATGTATTATGTATATGTATATATATATATATATATGTATATAATATATTCTGTATCGGAGGGGGATACTGAATTCTAAAATCGCTGATTCTCTCCAGAATAGATGATATATTTGTATGAGAATTTCACGGGTCGATTCGTCTTCGCAGGATTTGAATCATCAATATTTCAACTATACATACATAATACATATTATCTATACCTACGAACTTTTTCACGCATGAATTATATACTGTACAATAATATTATATGTATTTTATTTATTGTAGGTACGTATACCTACGTGAAGTCTGTGATACGATTTTAAAATTTTCATTCCCGCAAGCTGTGCCTCTTTTTATTTTTTATACATGTATATATATTTTTTTTCGTGTTTTTTTTTTTTTCTCACATTATTTTATTATCATAGCATGAAATTCAAGCTTGAAAATTTTTCAACCACGCTGACGAGGAACGGTCTGAAAGAAATTTTGGAATACTTTTATAGAGAATTGGGTCAATGACGTTGGAGAAAAAGAAGAAGAAGAAAAAAAAAAAAAAAACAAACAAAGCGCTGACAATTATTACAGTAGTAAACTGGAGGTATAAGAGAGACTGCCGTTCTGGAAAAAAATTCAGTATATCGAGAGGAAACTTACATCATTTCTGTATCGTGCATCATCTTCGAGTGAAATTATTTTTTCTGCGAGTGAAAATTATGATAGTCTTAGTCCTATCGTCGGCCGCTGACTCGTATTTCCATCACGCTTTTCATACTTGTGGAACAGAATACAGTAATACGTACAAAAAATAGAAAATTATAAACCAGAAAGCCACGTATTACGTTATCAGAAAAAAGCTTGTTAATATCGATTTTTGTTGGCTAAAAATCGATACTTTTTTTTTATTAATATTAATTCGTGAAAAACGTTTTATACTTCTGATCGTTTTAAAGCGATTGATAAATGAAGCATCGATATATTCAAGCTTCTGTTTATAATTCCGATATTTTGTATGTTTGCATTTTTTTTTTAAAGAGATCCTCGCTAATTGACGAATAGTCAGTAATACACGCAGGACTGACTTTTAGTAAAATTAATAAATTATTTTTCTAATTCTCTCACAGTATACGCAAAAAAGCGAAAAATATGCCATTTATTTCATCTCTTACATCGAAAATTTTCTTCGTATTTTTTTCCCGCGAACAAATGCCTGCAGGTTTAACAATAATAGTTTGGTACACTTAAACTTGAATAATTATTTACATTCTCCGGTCGTTTATAGAATCACCTCTTACTTAGATCGAGGTTCTCTCAAACTTTTCACGACATGAGTGGTAGAAGAGGAAAAAAAAAAAAAAAATACCTCCCCGAGTTTACTTTGAGCTTCTATTTTCTGTTTTTTGTTATTTCTGCCCCATTGTTTCCCTCCCTTTTTCCTCTTCTCGTTTGCTTTTTGATTTGGTTCCACTTCGCACATTCTTCCAAATGGATTCTTTCGCTTCGAACTCCTCCATCTCTATCCCCCTCCTCCCCCTCCCCCCCCCCCCCTCCCCTCCCCCCGTGAGCTTAATTATCGAGCGACGAAAATAAACGAATTTACGGTACTTTAGACCTGTCGGGTATTTGCAGTCAGAACAGAAAATTGCTGTTCATCTTATTATAGTTTTAAATACCAAAAACAGCGACGTCGCGAATTATTTCGAGCTAAATTTCGAAAATTTAATAATTTCGTCCAAAACTACCTTTCAAAATAACGAATGGGTGTACAAGTTTTATCTCCAATATATATTTATACGCTTAATATTCCTAACCCTCTGAAACATTTGTAGTTAAATTCGAATGTTTTATTTGTTTTAACATCTAAATTATGGATAAATTGATTAATAATAAAATAACGCGGAGAAACCTGCCTTGAATAATCTACTTAGTAAAATAAAAATTTACATCTTTTATTTCAATATCCAATTAGCCGTTTAAAATTCATGTATTCGAAGATCGAATTAGGCGTCAAGATTCTTCCCGAACCGTCATAAATATTCAGAGCAAAATTCGGACTCTCAATATGCCCTTATACTTATTATATTATTTATTCACCTTTTGCCTTAATGGAGAACGAAAAATGTTCATCGGATTCCTTTCTTACTTTTTTTCTTCCCCCTCCCCTCCCTCCCCCCTCCTCCTCTTTTTTTTTCCTTAGTTGATAAAAAAAAAAAAAAAAACTTTCGGAAAACACTAATTATTACGAGGCAGAGATAATATTACGTTAATTTTATATAAAAATACTCTAACAACGGGGCTCGTTTTCTTTTGTTTGAAAATATTTTTATCCAATACTTTTGTCAATTTATGACTCTACCTATTTGCTTTTCGTCTACCATTTTTCTTTTTCTCTCCCCCCCCCCCCCCCCCTTTCCCATGCAGGATTTATATCGAATAAATGATACCAGGCGTCAAACGATGCCTCATGCCGTTGGTACACAATCGTAAAGTATATAATAACACGTCGGATGGTGTTGCGTGTATATATGTATAGGCATACATATGGTTGTATGTATGTCTATATTGCCTGGTTGTGTATACGCAGATTGTAAATCAATATTATAGACTATATCCGTGTACAGTTTACACCCAAGACGGTGATACGCACACGTATATATGTATGTATATGTATGTATGTATATATATATATATACAACGTACAAAATATGCATACGTCATGCAGGAGTAATCGTATATATGATGATCTATATAGGTATGTATACATACGTATATGTATATAATTGCTGACGAGCTACCGACGAAAAGTGAAAAATAAATAAACAAATTGTATATATTTATATGTAGAGAAATGAGTGGAGTGTGTATCTATAAGTGATATATTAATTTATAGTATCCGTATATATAACGTTCGTCGTTGAAATCTTTGAATTTCAACGAAAATTAAACGGTGACAACATTATTTCGATAATTAAACCAGCATATATGGAAACGGATAAATTTGTAATTGCGGAAACGAATCACGCATGACTAATGAAGATATGTATTTTTATTCGTTTTGTTCCAGAACCCTGAACGAAAGCTCTCTGAAAAAATGGGGTGTAAAAATGATGCCGGAGTACGCGGATCCCTATCACAAAAGGTACTTTATTACAGTTTGATAATCCAATAGAAAATTAATTTATCGTATAAATATCAATTTCTTCCGATACCAATCTCCAAAAAATTTTACCTAGAAAACGTTAATCATCATCGATAAGTTTTTGTTTTTTTTTTAATTTAAATTTAAATTAAAATTTTATTTTATTTTTAATCACACATATTTAGAGTTCGTACGTATTAATTTTTACCGACGACCATTCAGCTCCCTCGCTTTACGACGCTGAAGTATTATAAGCTGGCTGCTCGGTGACATTATAAGTGTAAACCCGCGATTATATTATATATAGATCATGCCGTTTTACGCACGCTTTATGCATATTTGCACGCACTTGCACGCACAGCTCGTGCTATTATCTCGTTCAACTGCGTTGGGATTTTCGGTTATATTTACTTATTTGAATAATTCTTCTCTGGGTGAAAAACGAGGCATTTTTTGTAATAAAAAAATTTTACCCCAGTTTCCGTAAAATGGTGGACAATTTTTTTTTACACCAGGGCTAGACAGTATTGTCGACGATTTTTGGTAATCGATTTTTTCACCAGACCACCCAGGCCGAAAAGCGTACGAAAGCAGACACCTCGGTGAACGAGACACGAGACAGACGAACCTCTGCTGTCTCAGATCTGTCAAATATATATATTCGAAATGGACTGGAACGAATGACGTTCGAAAAATAACCTCACGTTTTACGGTGATGGAAGAATAAAAAAACTGTGGAGGTCGCTATTTTTTACCCGAAATAACTATAGCGCGGAAATATTTCATCGGTAAATCAAATCCAGAGATCCGCAAACGTCGAAACCAAGACGTGATCTGATAGCCAAAAGTCTAAAGAACGTTAACAAAGTCATATTTATTGTGAAATCGACGTTTCTTAGTCTTTTTTCCAATTCGATTTTTATCTATTGCGACTAAATAAGAGCCTGATGACTAACACGAGTTGTTTTATACCTCGGGATTTATGTAATTTATCGAAAACCATCAGCTGATCGAACCGTTAGGCGCCATCTTGTTCAGTCACGGCCATAAGGAATCCTTACTAATTGAAAGGAAGAATTGTCGTGGAATTTCCTTGTTTACGTCGAACTGAGCGTAACTCTTTTGAAACGAAACTGAAATGAAAGAAACTAAATGAATACGAAAACGATCAGCTGATCGAACCGTTAGACGCCATCTTGTTTAGTCACGGCCATAACGAATCCTTATTAATTCAAAAGAAGAATTTTCGTGGAATTTTCTCCTTCACGTTGAACTGAGCGTAACCCGTTTCACACGAAACTTCTGCTTGCTAAGATGCCTGTGCCTTTTTCGATGAGAAGATTGCGCATACCCTGCGAAGGATGAATAATAGAGATCCTGAGAAGCAGAGAAGTCGAGTGTTTCTATGGGATACGCTTTTACTTTATTCTCACCTGGGTAAGGTATTACGGATTCCCATCATCGTGTGTATTATTTCGAATTTGCCGAAAGACGAATGTTTGACAGCGAAACTTCAAGCTGACGGATTCGGTGTATTTGGTACTCTTATCACCCGTCAGGAGAATTATTTCTAAACAATTTAGATTGATCGATTATGAATCATTCGTCTCGCTTCTTGAACCACGATCGCTGACCCGTGACATCCTCTTCCATTCCATTCCATTCCGTTCCATTCCACCCCCTTTTTTCCTTCAGCCGAACTTTATGCCATTGTATTATATCGCGCTTATTTAGCAAAAATTCACTAGCCGTTTCTCTTTCCAGGCCGATGACCATGGGCGAGGTTGGCTGCTTTCTGAGCCACTACGTAGTCTGGAAGAAGGTAAAAATAGCCTAAACTCCCCCCAAATCCTACGCCTCGGTCTTCACAAGGCGAAATACTAAGAAAAGTTTTAACTTTAACAACCAGGTGGTGGAGAGCGGATACGACAGGGTGATGGTCCTCGAAGACGACATCCGGTTCGAGCCCTACTTCCGGCAAAAAGTTAGCTTCGTAACGAGCGAGGTTGAACGGCTTAAGATAGACTGGGACTTGGTGTGAGTTATGTGTATGCCTAGGTAGCACATTTTTAACCGAACCGAGCCGGTCGATTCGGCCAATCACTAATTTCGCCGCACCCTCAGAGCCACCCACAATTCCCCAGCTTAGGTACCTGTCAGCAAATATTTGACCTTATGGTATAATACAGGGCAATTAGCGGTGTGAAGTAATTGATGGCCGCCAACGACGGGTTCATCTGCGGATCTCACATTCGCCGCGGTCGTGTCGTCCCCCCCTCCCCCCCCTTTCCCGTCTTTCGAACTGACCAAATTTATAACTTGATTTCCTTTAGTGCACGTTATTAAAATTGCGGAAAGAAGAAAATTCAACCACCGAAAATTTACCTCCAAGTTGTCAGCCGCTAATTTGACGGCAGAAATAACCGGCAATCCGATCCCTTCGACGTTGCCTTTTCTACCGCGGCTTATCATTTTCTCTACTCATTAAAATTGACATGAGCTTGAGAAAGCAGGTTTTTTACTTCTTTCGACATCGAGGTGAATATGTAGAAGACAGACTAGCAGAGGCGCTTGTCATGTTTGCGCGGGTTTTGTGTCACCAATATAATAATATAACAGTTGCGAAAGTGAATATTCACAGTATTTCAGCATTTTCCAGATGTAGCACCTCCTTTCCCCCCGGGAAATACCCTCCATTCTACGTGGTTGTGGTTCTTCGGAGTATTACAATCCAGCTCGCATTCCTGTGCAGATATCTAGGCAGAAAACGGCTTCAGGATCAAGAGGAGCCCCCGGTTGAAGGGTCCAGATACCTCGTCCTCGCCGGGTACAGTTATTGGACCCTGGGATACCTACTATCGAGGAGAGGAGCCGAGAAGCTGCTGGAAGCAAAGCCCCTTGAGAACATGGTTCCCGTTGACGAGTACCTGCCGATTCTCTTCGACAAACATCCCAGGTAACAATTTGAGACATTTTGACTTTTTCGCAGTCTACGAAAATTACAGTTATGTTTTCATAACGATGATGTTGAGCCGTACTTACTTTCTCGACAACCTCTGCATACTTATATTTTCTTACAAGTATCCAGGTGAAACTTCATTATTTTATTCGTGTATCCATGCATAACAAGCACCCCGGTAGCTACTTGCAGAGGCAGAAGCTACCCTGGCTCCGAAAATTGGAAGCCCGGAGGGTTTTCATAGCGCAGGAGAAAAAAAAATGAACGCCAACAGAATACTAACAACAGTGACGTGTATTTAATTACTTCACCTGTGTATCCTGTGATTACCTTACAAAAGGCACAGTGTTTATTGGCGTTTGCGCAAAACATACAGGTCTGTTCGATTTTCCCCATCCACTTCTATGCATACACTTATTCTCCAACAGGCCGCGCCGCTTTTTTCATATTGATTACAGTCGAAATTGAATCCCGGTGTCCACGCTTCCGGCTAAGCCAGAACACACGGAGTTGACGTTTAATCGTCCAATTTTTTTCCTCCCATTTTTTGTAGTTTAAATATTAACGAGTTTGTTTGTTGGATCGACACTTTAGGACTGCGTGGAAGGGTCATTTTCCTGAGAGAGATCTGGTCGCCCTCTCAGCTGCCCCGCTTCTCCTCTATCCGACGCATTACACCGGGGAAAAAGGTTACATCAGCGACACGGAGGACTCTACAGTGATCACCTCGTTACCGGGGACCAAGACTCGGGAAGAGCTATAATCTAGAGTGAGGCCGATTCCAGAGGGGTAAGGGGGCGTCCACATCCCCGTTTCGCCGTTGCATCACGCAACCTGCCAATATCTGCGTTCACTTACGACCGTAAGACTCGCGGCTTCTAGCTCCAGTCTGTTATTCTCCTTTCAGCTCGATTACCATGATTAAGGTTTTTGATCTCGCGAGGCAAATGGATAATTGGATAATTCATACCTTTAATTATTATCGCTCTATGTGCGAAAATCCTCGTCTGAAAATAAACTCAATCGTGTGTTCTGTTAAAATTATTACTGTGATGTATTTTTTATTCGGGCGATATTCATTTCAGTCGTGATACATTTCAATCTCAAACTCGTGCTATGCGCAGATATTAGGCATACCTGCGTAGATTACTACTATTGTCTACCACCCTATCATGCACGTATAAATAATTCGCCTATATTTTTTATACTCGACGTACTGCGTCAATTATTCGTGATTTTACCTATTGGTATCCTCTGTAGTCTTATAACAAATTGCATGTTGCCATATCATAATGTAATCTATATCAAACTGATAGATCAAAATATTTCTGTAGGTTATGAACACTTTTTACCAATTTTTAAGTGATCGAATGTTTATGCTGACGGAAAAAAAATGTAAAAAAATAAAAAATCAAGTCATTTTGTTCCATCGCCTTGATGATATTCCCTGATATTCCAGCATCTTCTTATCGTATCCTACGTGAAGCCAGGGAAAAACGAATTTATACGTAGCACTCGATGCGTGTAAAATTAAATTTTCACTCCACGGTGAAAAACTCTTAATCCCTTTAAAATTCGGAGTTCCACTGCTGGTAACACTTTCACGAAATCTAATATGAAATCCGTCAATTGTGTGGAATTTGTTATAATTGAATGAATTGAATTGAATATCTGATTATAACATTTTCTGCTTCGCAGAGCATGGAGCCTAGGGATATTTCCCGCGAAATTATGAGATACCGGGAGAAGATTAGAAGATCGACGAAACTTGATCGTCTTATCATTAGAAAGGGTGAATTTTTAACCCTGGATACATGCACGGAGTCGTAAACGACCCCAGTCGACTTTCAAACTGCATGCCTAAGCTCAAAATTGATATTATCGGGCAGACGGTAGCATCAGCTGCTTGCTGGCCATTGCGTAGAGCAATTTAAAAAAATAGCTAGGGTTGTTAATGACCCCACTCTAAAGCTGCTTTTGGTGTTTCGTGGCAGTAAGTGAATATTCCTTTTTTTACTCAAGTCAAAATATTTGATGTGTTGTTACGTAATTGGAGCGCCAATAGTTACATAAATTATCTAAAGCCATGTATTACATATACTGAAGCAATTTTCTCCGTGAACTAGGACGCTTCGTAAAAAACTTTACTTTATTTTTTTTACCTGAACTTGGCGGCTTTGTATAATATACATGCTATTTTTTCATGTTTGTGAGAAACACCGAACGGTGCATCGTTGCCTTTGCGCTACTGCAGTCGAATGAGTTATACGATTCATTCCTCAATTTATTATTACTGATTATCTGAATCAGCTTAAAAATATACGAAAACCCTTTACAAACACTGTTTTTGTTAGGGGTTTATTGACATTTTTCGTATTTTCGTATTGTTCCCATTTACATATCCCAAAATAAATATAATTTTTCAACTGGACGTAGAGACAATTAATTTTACTCTTGCAACAAAATATATACCGAGGAAACAAGTTTTTCCCACGTTATTTCCACAAGAAACTTCGATCACAAAGCTGACTATCCCACAGTTGAGGTAGAAATCTGAAAAAATTAGGCAATTGTTTTCGAATTATTTGAAGTTGATTTGGGGGATGGGGCGGCAAAAATTCGCCAATACCCTAAATAAGGAATCCCCTACTGTACTTACGCGTCTCATTATTGCTTGTAGAACAATTTTACGAACAAGAAACGCGTACAGTCGTTATCAACCCCATTCATGAGTTAGAAGGTTCAGAAAAAGATACACGTGTTCCGAAGGCTCATATTCGAAAATTTAAAAATGAATGTTGCAGTCCGCCTAATCATATGCAACCTGTGTACCACCTACAGTATCGTTCATGAAGTTTGTGAACGAGTGACAAGATGGCGCCTGGAACTGAGCCGATGCCAGAGCTAGTATTTCACTGAGTTTGCCGGTTGACGCATTCTGGGCAGGCTCGAGGAGAGCTTGACAAGTATACAATTCCCCCTCCCACCGTCTTTATCGCGTATTAGGTGTGGTTTTTTTCATTTAAAAGTACCGAATATTATCAGTGAAACGATTCCAAATATCCAGTGAGAGTAAAAATTAGGTGTACAGAATGGCCGGACGCCTTCCTGCGTGCGTTATCGACGTCGGTACTGGGTAAGTATTTTTGTATGTATAAAAGTTAATGAGCCCGATCATTTTGACATCCTCCAGTCAGTCAGCCTCTGACTAACCACGATTTTCCTACGGACCATGCACGCCCTGATTTTTATCAACTCGCGACCTACAAGCGGTCGAAACTTTTCTTGAATTGTGATTTGCAAACGATCTTCCAGGATTCTCTCACTCCATTATTTACTCGGTGCAATTATCATCCTCAATGACGTATCTATCCAAGATGTGATTCAATGCTATCCAACCTTAATCTAAACCCTTGATTCCTAGGTATACTAAACTGGGATTTGCTGCTAACAAAGAACCTCAATTTATAATACCGTCCGCAATAGCGATAAAGGAAACAGCCAAGGTAGGCGACAACTCTGCGAGACGAGTCACCAAGGGTGTCGAAGACTTGGACTTTTTCATTGGCGACGAAGCCTTTGACGCTACCGGATATGCAGTCAAGGTAAGCATCGGTTATCGGTTCTTATGAATTAAATGAACGCTACAATTTGCCGCAACAGTTGACAACATGAAAAATTAAATACCTACAATGCTCACACATATATTGATAAGCAGGCCTTTTTTTTATGTATACTACTCTGAACATTCTTATAATTTTTTCAACTAACATGATTTTTGTGAAAAAAATTTCAAGTACCCTGTCAGGCATGGCTTGGTTGAAGACTGGGACCTGATGGAGAGATTCCTCGAGCAATGCATCTTTAAATATCTCAGAGCTGAGCCTGAGGACCACTACTTTCTTCTCACCGAGCCGCCTCTTAACACACCAGAGAATAGAGAATACACCGCTGAGATTATGTTTGAATCGTTCAACGTACCTGGACTATACATAGCCGTACAAGCTGTTCTTGCCCTTGCCGCGTCTTGGACATCAAGGAATATCGAGGACAGGATACTGACGGGAATTGTTGTGGACAGTGGCGATGGCGTTACACACGTTATTCCTGTGGTAGGTGTTTGCAAGCTTCTACAAATCGATCGCCCCTAATGAAATTCACTCAACTTTAGAGAGGCTGGTGCGATACATTCAACGTAAGCTTTGGCGCGATGATTATAATCCAAGTAATTCTACAGACACCGATGATAAAAGAATTATCTTCTGTGCTATATAGAGGATTTAAATATTTTATCATCGGGGTTGTAGCATTACTTGGATTATAATTATCACGCCAGTGTCCATATGTCTTTTAAAACCAGCCTCTGTAAAGTTAAGTGACTTTTACTAGGGGCCATTGAAATGCATTACTTCTGTTTTGAACTTCGTTTAGCCGTCAAGACTTCGATTTTTTTTGTTCTTAGGCCGAAGGATACGTGATTGGTAGTTGCATCAAGCACATCCCAATAGCAGGTCGCAACATTACCTACTTCATCCAAAGTCTTTTGAGAGAGCGTGAGATTGGCATACCGCCAGAGCAGTCCTTGGAAACTGCAAAGGCGATAAAGGAAAAATTTTGCTACATTTGTCCTGACATTGCCAAAGAATTTGCTAAGTATGACAGTGATCCCACTAAGTGGCTTAAACGATTCGAAGGACTTAACAGCGTCACAAAACAAGCATTTGGTGTCGACGTTGGATATGAAAGATTTTTAGGTCCTGAAATATTCTTTCATCCAGAGGTGATAAAACTTGTTTCTCTGTTAATGAAATGATATTGTCACATATGATTGTAAACTGAACTAGAGAATTATCGTTTTAGTTCTCCAATCCAGACTTCACGACACCTTTGAGTGAAATAGTGGATAATGTGATTCAGAACTGCCCCATTGATGTGAGGAGGCCATTGTATCATAATATTGTACTCTCTGGAGGTTCAACGATGTTCAGAGATTTTGGAAGACGTTTGCAGCGTGACATAAAGAGAACTGTTGATGCCAGGCTAAAGCTTAGTGAAGCTCTTAGTGGTGGTCATCTCAAGGTAAAAACCGCTGAACTATTTTGAATTTTCTGCTACGAAAAAGCAGGTTGCATTCTTTTTTCCATTTCAATGTCTTTCAGCCAAAGCCGATCGACGTCCAAGTGATATCCCATCACATGCAGCGATGTGCCGTGTGGTTTGGAGGATCCATGTTAGCAAGTACTCCTGAATTCTATCAAGTTTGTCATACAAAAGCTGCCTACCAAGAGTACGGCCCTGGAATATGTCGTCATAATCCAGTATTTGGTGCTATGACATAATTGAACCGTAATTAGCGGATCAATGTGATAATAACTGTCGATTCAAATACGCACGAACCATAAAGCAATTCATTGATTTCCTTGTTTTTTTTTTACATAAATATATTAATTTTAATAAATCGAGTGACAAATCGAGAATCTAATCTGTAAATCAGATTGTTTGCTTTTCTCGTTTCAAATAACTTATAAATATGAAAAAGTTGAAGCGGTGATTTCTCGAGTCTAACAGGTGTGTGACTCGGTGCAGATATTTAATTAATCAATATTACCGTATTGTTCCGAGTATAAGTCGAGGTTTTTAGTCACAAATATCCCTTCCAAAATGCGCCCTCGACTTATATGCGGAGTCGACTTAAATTCGGGATAATATGACAAATTTACCTTACCAGCTAAGCGAACATTTTTATATTTTTATCGACCGATCGGTTTTTATCGATAGTTCGAAGATGCGCGCGTAATCTGCGCGATATCGAAAATTCGAATTTCAATTTTTTCAAAATGCAATTGTTTCGCGCATCTTTTTTTTAGATAGCGTCGGTTAAAATTATAAACAGATTGCAAACAAGAGGTTTTGTGCGATTATTGAGAATATATTAGAATTCACCAATAGAGAAGATGCAATATTAAATATTATACATAAAATTATAAATGACAATTTCTTTGTAGAAGTCGACTTATATTCGGACTCTAAAAAAAATGTCTATAATCCAAGATTAGAATTAGAAGTCGACTTATACTCGGAACAATACGGTATACATACATATTGTATGTATCATTGAAAATTCCATAGAAAGGTGAATATTGTGTACAACACAGAAATAAGCAAACACAGTGCAGAAAAATTGTATAGAGATTTTACGTACGAAAAGTACGTTAAAGAAAGAAAAAAAAAAAAAAAATATTACTGAATAAAAAGATCTTTTCTAATTACATTTATTCAACATATATATATTCACATTCTTTTGCTTTCCCTGCAACAAAAAGCTGTATCGTTTCTCGCCGAAAGTTTTTACATTTCGTGTTGAATCTCCCCTACTGCAAAATCCACCATATCACTTTCTGTTTTTACCCTGTTAACTAAAACGAGGCAATTATAATCCAAATGAATAATTGTTCCCTTTAAATTCAAGATATCAAATATTTATACACAACACGGTATTAGACCCGTTATTCTACATATATTCATGATATTGGTTTTATGAAATCAAATGGTAAAAGCTTAACTTGAATACGTTTTGTTTACCATGTATAATTGTATACATCCTTCAATCACAGGCTAACGACGAAATCCCGTCCATCACGGGACTTCACATTCATATTCCCAAACTTAAATTGCTTTCTGCGTTCTCCGTATGTTCATATACGAGATCAGTCAACAATCTGATAATAATCAATTCATTAACGTACTCTTTCTCTCCATCAGCCAGACCATCGCGCTGAATAAATTTAACAAAATACCAGAATTTTCCGTTACATTTAAGACTTTCCTGTATCATATACGAGATAGAGAAACGTGGTCCATCTTGAAGCACACGCCAAATATTAAAAACGGACGTATATAAACAGTTTTCGATGGTCATATTGTAACAACACTTCAAGTTGTCACAGAAGCTAGTCTCCTTCCTGATCATTATCCGTATCCTCATCGGCATCAGCGTCGTTAACACCGTCCGGTGCCCTGTGTAACAATAAATTGCCGACTTCGTGTAGCAGATTAGTTACCGCCCTCCTGAGATCAGCTCTGACCGCATCTCGGGCTACTTCGACGTTTCCCGCGTTGTCGATTGCGTTTTCGCTGTAAGAAGTTAGTTAACATTGCGTAACTCAGTGGTAAACTATATAAAGATCAGATATCAGATGCATGGTTTACTCACAACAAGTTATAGCCGTTTGCAGCTGCGGCGACAACGTCTTCCTCCATGTCCGTAAACAGGGAGGTAAAGAAGAGGGAAAATAGATTGGAGTTGTTGGAGTTGCTTCTGGGATTAACCTGGAGTCGTGTGTACAAGTCAATCGAATCCGATGGTGGAAGGGGGTCGTGTGATAAGACTGGTCCTTGATTTTGTATCTGAAATTAACAAGCGAATGTTATGTCCTTTCAGATGAACGAAGCAGGAAAATTTCGATAACATTTTACGTTAAGCGTTTGAGGACACACCTCCTGTATGTCGACGGTTATTTCCTTGATGTCTGAGAGAATGATATGTCTCAAGATACTTTTTGGCAATTTTCCCTGATACCGCTTCGCGCGTTTTTCTACGCAATACTTGAAGAAATCATGGCCAGCGTCATATCGGTCTAAAACCTTATTTACATTTCGTTCAAGCCAAGGTAGGATGTCAGCCTCTTTCCACAGATGATAGCTGCGCACCACATAGAGAGCTAAAATTTTCTCCAATGCAGGAGGAGTTGTGGACTTGGCGTGACTGTTGAAGAAATCGTGACCCATCACCTGAAAGAATTTAGCCCTTATCGATTTCTGCTGGACGTTAATGGGGGTGAAAATAACTCACCCTCGAATCTGTCTGCACTCCACACTTGTCCAGCAATGGTATAAGCAAACTTGGAAACATGCTCAAAGCATTTTGAAGGAGCTCATCAGCCAGGCCATCAGTTCCAAGATGAAAACTGGCCAATGCCGAACTGTATGCAATATTGGGAAGCTGGCTAAGATTTCGGCTGTCTTTCCAGGCCTCACAAAATTCTATGAACCATCCGTACTCTCGTGCCCTCAATGCGTAGAAGTCTATCGCCAGGACTATCGCCAGTGGATCATTTTCAGGATCGAGGGACAGCAACATTTTACAAAACTCCAGACTTGTCCTGAACAGAAGAAAACGTTTGTACGTAACTGTCTTCTATAATTTTACAAGGTTTTCATGGTCTGTTGTATCTGTTACACACCTATAACACGCTCGGCCACCAACGAAAATCAAATGTTTGAACAACGTTATGTACAAGGCACGATTCTGCTGTCTTTTGTAATCCAGCCTGCAGTTAGCAGTGGTGACATTGAACAGCGGATGAAAGGCGCATTCTAAGCAGTACAAGGCCCGCTCTGTCAGTTCAGCAGCCATAGCCAGATCTTCGCTGAGCTTGCAGAGTTCGGCCAGTTGTAGTAAAGCGTCGACGTGATATGGATGGGCGTTTATAATGGCCTGTAATTTGACATACAAGTTATGTTCAGCGATTTTCATTGCCTATCGCTCTTTTTCGGAGTGTTCAATTCGCCCTCTGTAGACTTACGACAATGTTATCAGGGTTTAGGCTCTCAACTGCTTGCAAAAACTTCATTTGGGTCTGTCGGTAAGACGAGTTGTGATCGTACATGAAATACTGAACCCCTTCCTTACTCTCCGGGGATGGATCCAACGACATTGAGAGACCAGATTTACCGATCGGCGGCCAATTCTCTCGCGCAGATACCAGCCACGTTTTCTTGAGGTGGCCAGAGCGTCCTCGACCTCGTCTTTTACTGCATGAATCAAGTTAGCTTAGCGATTTGGGCAAAAACTTATTCTCTTGAATTTCCTATATCGATTTATAATCATCGAAAAAGTAGAAAGATAATAAAGATAAGTAAAAACCTTTGTTCAGCCTGAATGGTTTTGCTGCCAAATATCCTCTTCAGTTCATTGTAGGGGTTCAAATTTTTGTGTTGAACGGTAAGAACATTTTCTTTGCTCTTCTGCAACCCTGAACTTGAATCCTGAAGATCGCCTCCGCTGGAATTGGGTAGAGGCTCACCCAGGAGTTCGTTGATCTCCCTAACGGTTCGCTCGATCTCATCGACCTCTTCGTTGTCCTCCGAACTCCGCCTGGCTGTCCGATGGACCTTTGAATTGTCAGTCTTCTTCCGTTTCTTTTTCTTCTTTTTGCGTTTGGCATCTTCGGACAGAACTCCAGCGGCGGTCGACGTCTCCCTGTCGTCATCCTCTTTTGCTTCACTTTCAGAGTTCTGATTCAGCTGCAGGAAAGGCGGGAATGAGAAAGACAAATCACGGCCAACCACGAAAGCGCATCAGGTGCGTCCTAAGTTTTAAAACAGGAGGAGGGAGGCTGAGGGGTTTGACGACTTACCAAGTCGAAGACGTTGAACTGCTTCCGCCTGACACCCCCGGTAACCGGATTTTCGACGTCGCTTGGATCGCAATCTTTATCGAGGCCCTCGTCGCCCCCATAGACCTTCTTCATGTACCGCGTTGACATATTTCACCACCTTGTGCACTGACCGGTGGACCCTGTCATAAGTACCTTGAATTTCATGAACAGTCGTCAAAGCACTTTCAACGCGTTCGAACTGTCAATTTTTTACTCAAATTACAGTCATGCCCTGAGGTTCGGTTGAGAAAACAAGACCTCTAGTCGTAGCTGCGTGAGCTGTATTCGACCTTGCGATCAGCAGGGAATTCACCGCCATTTTGGATATTCTCAGTCGGTTGAATTGTGAGGCAAGTTACCGGCAATACGTTCGAATTTCAACAGCTTTCGATGAGCGAAAGCCACGAGCTGATAAAGATTCTAGAGTCTTGCATGCAGATTTGTGGATTCTTATTCATTTGCACTTGAAATCGATCTGATAAAACTACACCGAAATTTCGAATTAGTAACATAGTCACTGAACATTCCAATAACATTTTTCAATTTCTTTTATTGTATAAAGAGGATTTTTAATAACAACGTAAAAATAAATGAGACAGATTTCGGTATTAATGTTTTTAAATATAATTTATTATGTGTAAGATTTTTGATTAAAATAAAACTCCATTCTTCTCGTTACAATTTTATAATAATATCATACATATTATAACCGATTATAATATGTTACAGTAGACATCAATTTTTTTTTTTCCGTAGCTCTTCACTACAATGAATTGTGCTTTCTTTACTCTCCTTCTTTGTTTTTGTTCCTCATTTTAATACATTTAGCACTGAAAAAATTATTTATAAGTATAAATACGAATATTAATGAGTATGTACGGAATGGCGCGAATTATCTGCCTCTGTAATTGAGGCTAATTTTTAATTTTTAATTTTACTTTTTTTTATATATTCGAGATATTTCTAAATAAACAACTTATCAACAATGACGATTATTTTCAAATTACAGTATCATTTTCTATAACAACAATGCTATGTAGCGAATATATTTATATCTTTTCAATAAAATTGATTGGGGCGGTAATAATAATAATAATAATAATTACGGTAAAATGCAATAGGCGATGAGCGTATCGTCGATATAGATTCTCGCCTTACGATTCATACACGGTTGTTACATCCCAATATTAAAATTCGGAAGTTGAATTAGCCTACTGCCGCCCGATTCATCGCGAACTAATACGTTCAATAAAAGGGAATAATACACGGGTTTTTTACTTTTTTAATTACTCATCGGTGGTCACTGATCATGCTTCAGTCTAGAAAAAATGGTGTCGTTAACTTGATACTCAATTAATAACGGATGACTAAAATACAGCTGGCATTTACGCGCGTAAAATTCGAATTTGACGAATTTCAAATATTCTTCGTAATCCTGCTGCAGCCAGATTTTAACACACTGCGTTGATTGTTTCGAAAATGAAATTGATCAAGCGAACGTAAAATGCTCAAAAGTCGTTCTTCTGTAATTCACAGCCCTGCGCACTCCTGACGCGTGTCAATTTTATTCGCACACGTACGTGCATGTACCGACCTATAAAGCAGATAATCCGACAACAGCTTGTGAAAAACTTGCCAATTATCGCAAAGAAATGCGCGCAGTGTGTATGGAAACTTCACCCGTTCTTAGCACCAGATACGTTAATGCTCTCACAAAGTATATTCTCGTTATCGTTCATATCTCCATATTTCCTAGCTCGTCTTAAGATGTTTGCCAAACAATTATTCCTATCAAAACCGACAATACCACCGCGCCGATAACGATCAGTATGCACTTCTTTTTGCGCAACTTTGTTTGATACGTTGAGGCCTGTCGCAGTTGCTGCGCACCTTCGCTAACAAAGACTTCTGTCCTCTCCACCGAAGCCTCGATCGAGTCTACCATTTCTCCTTGCTCGTGAACCAATGCCCCAAGCTCTTTGAATATTTGATTAACATCGCTTATGTCACTCTGCAACAAAAGATTACTTTCATTAAGAAAACTGGGATTTATGTCTGGAAATCAGATCTAGGCTTATGTGAATCAATTCAAACAGAGTGAAAATATTGGCACGATATTGAGGAATAAGAAAGAAATTTCATAAGTCGTCTTTACCTCCAGCTGACGTATGCTGGCCTCGTGCTCCTCAAGCATTCGCAAGTTTTGCTCCTCTTGAAGTTGCTGCTGTTGAATTTGTCGCTGAGTTCTGTTGTCCTGGAGTTCTATTAGCGTTTCCTGTTTTTTGTCACCAAATGGAGTGATCCCAGCATTCGCCTTAGCTTTCCTGACCATCTCTTTCTCCTTAGAAGCGGCGAGCCTTTGCACTGACTGAAATTATCGTCGTTTTAAATAATCAAGTGTTATTATGCTTGTGATATTAAAAACTACCATCATTATACCTGGAAACTATTCAGCGCCGCTGTGAACTCGTCTTGAAGTTTTTCTCTCTGCATTTTTTGCTGCCTCTGTTCGCCAGGACTATTTGACCCTGCATTGCTCGCCAAATTAGCCAAGTCGCGCAGGTGAATGCTCGTATCTTTAGCCAGCTGTTGCGTGTAGTGCTGTATCTGATGACTGAGGTAAATAAAGAATAGAAGTAGAGCAAGTTGATAGTGATATAGTTGTGGGTGGAAAATTGCGGCGTCTAGATTTGGAAAATTGACTAGATCGTAACTCACATTTCTAAGCTCAAAGCAATACAGAAAAGCCCACGACTTACAGCTTGTTTCTAAGCTCCTGGGAATCAGTCGAGCCGCCCAACTGATTGACCATTCTTTGCATAGAGAGAACTGCATGGAAAAAAATTGAATGATTATCGATTGGTTTTGGTCTGGATCTTGCCGATCAACAGAACGCGGTGATCTTTTTTATGTTATCTTACCATTCTGGGATATTTTAAGTATAGAAGTCCCGATAGACTGAGACAGCCTTCCGAAGTCCTGCTCTCTCGCAGGTCCTCCGTTGTGATAGGAAGAAAAGCCGAAATCCATGTCTGTAAAAGATGATAGAGAACCTGAAAAAATTGGGACTTTAATTTAGATTTTGACAAAGCGAGGAAGGGTCGTGGGAACAAAAATGTTGCTAAAAACAACGAATTACGAGGGTTTATTTTCGCGTAGGTTTGGAGACGCAATGAGGGCGGAGGATGAGGCGCGAGTTCGAGAAGTTCGCGAGCGAGTTAAGGATGGTGATGAAGGTTACAGGGGAAAACTGGGTTCCGTAATAATTTTCATAGAGTTGATTAGGATCACTTTACCGTAGCGACGAAGTCTGTCAAATGCCTACGAAACCCGAGCTTGTGGGAGGTGACTCAGAAAATTAGATTACACGCAATGTCAGTCTGGGATACATAGATGTGGGCATTTTTTAACACGTAATTTTTCACGCCTACTTGCCTTGTCAAGGATGATAATAACGGTGACGACACGACACTCGTCCTGCTGCTTCGACGACGCGTACGACAAAATTTATCCGGCGAAAATCGATGAAATATCAGCGGTAGAAAATTTATTGTATGAGGAAAAAATAACCGTGAATGTTACAATTGTCAATAATAAGTTTGAGTCTAGAACGTCTTATCGGACAATCCGGATCCTTTGTCAAAGCTCCGCACAGGGTGCGGTACTATCGAGATTCGCAGCTCTTAGGCCGTGACTTGCAGTTACCGACTCGAATTACTCCGTCGATAATGCAGAAAGCGCCGCGAGGATCTCGAGTGCATAGCACACCACGAGGTGGCACGAGTATCGCCGCGACGGCAGCCATTTTGTGCTGCGCCGTCCGATGACCGATCGTCAGATGTCGAGCAAAAGACCGCGGAACGCCGACAAGTCCGGACAAGTCTCTGCAGCGCGTCTTGTTAGTTGATATCGTGTCTCAACGCTTTAGGAATAACAAAATCGAGTGGTGATCGTGAAAATTCGGCTTTTCGGAGCATTTCTTTGTGCCTGAAACTACCGTTTTACAAGTTTTCGGTTGTGAAGCAGTGCAAACAGTGCAGTGCAATGAACCGCCTCATGGATTCAACGCTGATCGATGTATCCCGATTTTCAGACGACAGAGACGCAGTTTCGATTGTCAAAGTGCGAAATGGGTCCACATCCTGCTGAATGTTCAACCTGAGTAAGTTTTGGATACATTTTTAACCGATTAACTTAGTCACTGTCCTGGTGAAAATTTATATCTAGAAATTTCTCTGGGAAAATGATGAGATCGCAGAGTATCGGAGAATTTTTCATAAGAAAATATCGGCTTCCCTCGAAACAGTCAGACTTCATCTGCGAACAACGTAACTGCGTAATAAATCCCTTGCTTTTGTAACTGGTTATATTATAATTTGTTAGGTAATGTTTCCGTTATTATCGAATATTTATTCCTGAAAAACTGTTTCTACTGAATGATGTTCCCACCAGGCTGACTTACTTATTGTCATATATAGGCTATAGGTATAATACGTCTCCATTATGTTTCATTGTATTGTATTTTTCCTGACGTCGTTTACGATCATGTTTTTGTTTCATCAACACTGCGTTGTTTCCATTTCGAAGTTAGCTATCCTCCAAGGTCAAAATCTTTAATTTTTTTTTGTTCGACAACTTATGGACTCTCTTCACTGTTCGTCTTCCTACGATTACGCATTTATCTTTCAAGCTATAGTTGAAGATTAATTCGACGCTTCTTACGAAAAGTAACATGTTTTGTTACGAAAAGTGACAAAAAAACTAGCCATAAAGATTTTTCAAAATTCCTGCGGTGTGCGGTAGTCGAAATGAAAGTCAATTTGCATATGCAGAAGAGTCCGTCTTCCGCGTCAAAATAAACTTATAATCATCCTCGAAATTGTGTCGTCGGTGTAGATCTTGAATAAATGAATGCGGTTTTTTGCAGGTGCGTTACAGATAGTTTAAATTTGTTCAAGATTTTTTATGAATATTAATATCAATTAGTATTATGATATTTATGTCAAGCAGTCCTTACCAGAACTATATACAGTCGACTCTCGTTAATTCAAACCTGCGATAATTCGAACCTCTCTATAATTCAAAGTTATCACGAGTTCCCTAGAAAATCTCTTGATATTTCGAACCAAATCAATACATTTTGATGCACTCGGTAATTCGATCGAAAAAATCATTGTTAGGTAACAAAACCACGCGTTAATTCGAACTCATCGGTGTCAAACACTTGATAATTCGAAGTTGCAGAGAGAAAGAGACAGAAAGATTGTTTTTGTTATGATTAGTTCGACACACACTTCCGCACGAATTGGTTGTTCTTGAAAAAAGTTATTGAGCAGTCTGAGCAGCAGCAACATGCTTTGAAACAAACAAATATAATTAAGTTCTTTCCAAATATTAATTAATTCCCATTATGAATATGTACACGTATCCGCTAAACTTTTGTCATTGTTTAAGAATAGCAGTTAATAAATAATAATTGATCAACACTCAATAATTAGAAGTTTTATTTATTTTCTCTCAAAAATTTCGAACCATTTGATATATCGAACACTCGGTAATTCGTAATATTTTAAGAGTCTCTCGAGTTTCGAATTAACGAAAGTCGACTGTATAATCTTTCGACAAGAGTGTAACAACTTTTGTATCTTATTGGTGCTGACTAAATCAGTCTTTTTAGATTTTTATACCCAACAATACTCTACACTCTAATTAATTTGTATTAAAACATTCGAGTTTTCCCGGTGAAATCCACAACGTGCTAGTTTTCGTAAGAAATCTGAAACGAGTTACTTTCCGTAATAAGCGTCGAATTGAGGTGCAATTATAGTTTCGATTTATATTGCATTCTAATTTAACGAATTGGTGAGTGCAGAAAACTGAAAAAATACCCGTTACGCATATTGTCTCGGGATTTACGAAGCCTATTCTCGTATTTCGCGTCAAAGTTTTAAGGTTAAAAATATCTATCACGTCCTCCTTTTCAAGTTAGCCCGCGCTTTTTGCGCGTGGACTTACTACCCTGCGATTTTGAAGTCAAGTCAGGATTGCCTTAGATTGTGAGTCGGTAACTAATGCTGTGTACAGTTGAATTTACCGGTTCGTTAATAGACTTAGAAAAAAATTCGTCCGTATTGATTTTTTTCCTCAATATAAAATAATTAACGAATCACTCATCTGATTGTGAAATCCGTTTCAAATACTAACGATCCAAAAGTATAATCCAAGATATAATAACACAACAATTAGACTCTCGTCATAAATATTTTATTGAAAAGGGATGAACATGCATCGTCGCAGCACTCTCTCAGAAAAAAAATAAAATAAAATAAAATCGCACACGCACATATACACACGCACGCACACAGCCCAATTCACGCATCATATTGACGTACATACAGAATGATTATTACAGTAAATGTTATTAGTACTATTTACAATTATACACAATTAATAATACATGAATCGTGTATATTTAGGTGTAATTTTCATCTATCCATTTAGGCGTATTATGTATTACACACGGTACATGCCTTACCTAGATTTTACATATATATATATACATATATAGTCTCGCGACTGTCGCCTTGGATTGATTTTTCCAGTTTTTACTGTCTTTAATTTATATTTTTCTATTTCTTTCCCTATCAACAAATATATGATTCCAGTGGTTCATTTGAACTCAAGAATATCATAGATAATAGTAACGCTGATACAGTAGGCGCGGAAAAATTAATTATCTTTTTAAATTCCAATGCACACACACATCTTGTATGTATATAAATATACGGACGTATAATCACAACAGCTAAATCTATAAACCATCGGTCAAACGCGATTTCTGATTTCTAATTTTTACGGACGATTTTATCGGTTACGGTTTTTCCAACGCGTGAAGATTATCACAATCGTCTGCGTCAATTTTTTTAATTGTTCTAGAATTAGGATACCTATATATAATATACGTCGAACACATATTTAAAACGTTGAACTTATAATGCTACGACGATTTGCAACGTACTATACATATACCTATATGTTTCATAAATACATGTACCTATAAGTATGTACAGAGTTGCATAGATTTTTTATGTGTATATTGTATAAATTATATATATATATATATAGGCTCGAGTTAATTGTTATATCTTTATACAGGTGTAATGATTTGGTCTGTCTATACACAGTTAGAAAAAGAAATGTCCCAGCAGGTCCACTAAAATTTTTGGGTTGATTTAAAAATTCTTTAATGTATTAATAATTGACAAAAAAAAAAGTACAAAGTACAATTTTAATGTTAAAATTACAATAATTTGTGTCACGTTTACCTACTAACAAAAATTTAACAAATAACTAAAACTCAATGAGTGGAAATGCTGGGATATTATGTTTTCAGTTAAATTTTTCTAACAGTGTAACATATTATTATTATTATTATTATCATTATTATGTATATGTGTTTTTTGATTCATTTGCACATTGATTTGCTTTTCTACATGCTATATATATATATATATATATATAATGTACATAATAATGTGGTCGTGATATAGATATACACATAATTGAAATATATACCTATATATCGTCAAAGTGATAATAAAAAATATACTACGTATATATATGCACAGTGTATATATATATATATATATATATATATATATATATATGTATATGTATATGCTATACGCTGTTGAAAGTTTCGAGTATTTTTCGTGAAAAATTTTACGCGTTGCGGTGCAAAACCGGCAATTATCACTGATTTGTGTGCTCATAATTATTACGCATGCAGCGTGAAAAATTTGCACCAAGCTCTACAAAGTTTTGCGCAAAAAATTTTCCTTAATCAGAGTGAATTAGTTTTAATTATTTTTTTTTTCGTTCGAATACAATTCTACACAAGCTTGCATGGATTTTAAACTAAACGAAATCTAAACGAACATTTTTCAAAGTGATATATACGCTAATTATATATACATATACATATACGTATATATATATGTTACATACGATTGCAAATGATAATGACAACGATATTATTAATAGTGGAAAAAATTTTTGAAAATTTATTAAACGCGTCCTTTCTTTCTAGTTTATAATGTTTCTTATTTTTCTTTTTTTTTGCTTCGTTTTTTTTCTCCTTCACTTTAGTTTATTATTTATCGAAAAATATGTGACATGACGGACGTTAGAAGAAAAAAAGATTATTATTATTGATCATTAATGTACAGCGAGCTTTGGTAAAATTGAAAAAAAAAAAACACACACACAATCGATCAGATGATCAGGAATACACACACACACACACACACACACACACACACACACACATTTGTTTGTTTCTAAATAATGAATTGTTCAATCGCGCGACAGACATGCAGAGCGTATGTTAATTAAATCTGTTCCGGTAATAATTATTTATCATATTATTTTACCCTACAACATTTATTATACATTTTGCGTTTTTAATTCAACATGGAAATTATATATCATTCATTTCCGTTGTGTCTTCTTTGGTCATTTTAAAAAACAAAAAAAAAAGAAATTATTATTCACACACACACACAGACACACGCATACTATTTTCGATAATAACAATACAATATTGTACTTGTATTATTATTATTTTCTCTCTTTTCGAGACAGGGGAAATATTTTTCCGCTGGTGATAATTATGTATATACATATATGCATACTTATAATGTACATATTAATAATAATAATTTCTGTATAATATTAATCTATATACCCGAAGACGGTGTTTGCAGGTCCGACGATTTAATTCTGACTCGAGAATCGATTACTATACACATATACATTATATGTTGGCATGTTGTATATGCATATATATATATATATATATATATATATATATATATATATATATATATATATTCATATATCTGATGCTAAAATGCATCTACACTGTGAGTCTCAGGCATATATATGAAAAATGTGTGAGACTATAGCGTATGCGAAAAAGCTTTATTCGCACGTGTGATGATGAATTTATTAAGAAATTTCTTTAACTTTTATCGAAGAAGTCAAAACGCGTGTTTTTTTTGTTGTTGTTGTTGTTTTTTTTTTTTTTTCCAGTTTTCGTGGACAATTTTTCAAGCAAATTATCGCAGATCTCTTGTTTAAGGGGGGTACTACAATGAAATTCTGTTAATATCGAGATTTTGATTTTTGAAACGATCAAAAAAAGATGTGATCAAAAATTCCTCCAAAGAAAATTTCGATTATGGTAGTGCGTGTCTTGAAAAAAAAAAAAAAAAAAAAATTTCAATCGCCAGCGATGAAAGTTTTGGCAGAAAATTTCCAGCGTATCGTTCCCGAAAATTTCTTTGCTCGTACACTTTCATCGCAAGAAATTGAAATTTTCTTTTCCAGGACACGTATTATAATAAAATAATCTAAATTTTGTTGGAAGGAATTTTTGTGCATTTGTTTTTTTAGTTACATATTTGAAAAACAAAAAACTCGATATCATAGAAAATTCACCCGAGACCTTCCTTAAGGATGGAATTATTGAAACGGTAATTTTTTTTTTTTTTTTTTTTTTTTTAAACAACTTTTCAATGTTAATCGCGATTTAATACGCGCGCGCGTTTCGTTTTGCTCACAATCTTGTCTCCTGTATCGATTCCAATCTCTGAATTTGTCGACGCTCGTTCACAGAGACGAAATACGTAGTTACCAAACCCTTTGGTTTCACGTACGTGTCTCCTCGCAATTCGCACTTCACACCCTGTTCTTCTAACAAGGCTGCAGTTTCCTTCGTTACCTGCGCACAGAAATGAAATGAAATGAAATATAGAAATTAGCTGTTACTTGAAATTTTGAGAGAAAAATTGTTTTTTACAAGTTTCAAAAAGCAATTACAATTCATCGACATTGCGAGTTTTCAAGGATTCGATACGTGTGATTTTAAGATTATCGACTTTGTTGTTACCATTTGAGTCATAGTCCTAAGTAATCTTACTTCCTATTTTATATCCATTTTTTCCATACTTAGAAAACGTTTCGACATATTTTTTTATACTTTTTTTTCACAGTTCTGATAGTATACTAATAAGTTTTCAATACTCGAAACTAATTATTGTTATATAATTTAAATTATTATTGTTCGAAAAAAATTGATTGAAAAAAATCTGACAATTGAAGAAATAATTCGTTTCCGAAAAAAAGTTACACCTTTACACGTATACGTGTTTTTTGTGGCCGATGATTGCGAGTTTGAAGTCGGATTTCAAAAATTCAAAATTGCTGATCCAATATGGCGGAAGAAAATATCAAATTCGATCGAATCCGGAGAAAAAACTCTGTTCAAGGGTTTTTCGGGTCGCTGATTATGAATCTGAAATCAGATTTTGAATCCCGAAAACCCCTGCACAGAGTTTTTTGACTGGATTTGATCAAATTTGACATTCTCAATGACCATATTAGATCTGCCATTTTGAATTTTTTATATTACATTTCGGATTCGTAATCAGCCACGCCAAAAGCCACGAGATACTATCTTGTTGTAAAAGTTGACTGAATGGGTTAAAACTGCAATTTTCGAGTCTCCTTTTCATTTGTTGGTACCTGAATTTTTCCCGGGACTCCGGTTGTGTCCATTCTCGACGCCATGTTTACAGCATCTCCCCAGATGTCGTAAAGCGGTTTTTGGGAGCCAACCACGCCGGCCGTCACTTCTCCGTGCGAAATGCCGATCCTCAGTCTGAAATACACAAAATCATTGCAGTCACGTTTTTCTTATTTCTTTTTTTTTTTTTTTTTTTTTTTTTTTTTTACATTAACAACGCTTTTAATCTTTCAAAGATCGTTAAATCCATCTTACAGGGTATCTAGATTTGAGAAAAAAAAAACACGTATCACGTGCTTGAAAATCTTACTTGTACGGTTCGATATTCGATATTTTTTCCCTGTTGATACCGTCGAGGACGTGCATCATTTGGGCCGCGAATCGAGTCATGACTGTGACGACGTGGTCTTGTTCGTGGTAGAGTCGATACTCTCCAGGCTTTCTACCACTGTCGGATTCCCCGTCCTCGTCCAGGCTTCCCGATCCTGAACTTCGTAGGGAATCCCTGTGACCCGCGTCCAGACCGCAGGCTGCCATGTACGTCGTTCCTGAACGCGAGAAAATTAATTATCATGCATGCTTTCTGAATTGGGAAATTGAGACGAAATAAAAATTAACACTTTGATTCACGGTTTTTTTTTTTTTTTTTTTTTTTTTTTTTCTCCAAATACTCACTAAAATATTTTTAAAAGTCTAAAAAAGTACAAAATTTATTTATTTATTTATTTATTTATTCATTGTTTTTGATTCGTGCTTTTCCACGCGCGAAAATAGCAAAAAGCATTTTTTGATAATCTACCAATTTTACAGAGTTGATATGAAATTTTCGAATTCTCAATTCAGATTCGTAATCAGTGATCCCAGAAGCCCATTTATGCAACAAAAAAAAAAAAAAATTTAATGTACAAACTCACCTGCCACTTTGATTTTCTCTACTCTCAGGAAACTCTGCTGGAATAGTAATTTGTCGAATTCGCAAATTATCTGGTTCAGGATAATCAGGATGTTTTTTTCTGTGAGGTCCGTTTCGTCCATTGACAATTCGGTCAGTGATGCGAACATCACTGCTACCGTGTCGTACGGTTTGTGATAAAGCTGCTCCTCGTTTCTATTCGTGTTCAGGTAAAACTCGGCTGAAAGACAATTTTACGATAAAAAACTCGCGATGTTGTTGAATCATTAAAATGAGGCTGAAGAAGTTAGTAACGTTAACGTAACGAAACATCATCGGTAAGAAAAAATTATCACTGAGACCAATTTTAGATCATGACTTTGGAGGAGTTGGCTTTACAAACACAATTCTAGACACTCCTAAAAGTGTGAAGATGCATCGTTACAGTAACGTTACTAACTTCAACATCATGAATTAAAGGTCCTTTAAACGAACCAACGTGTTCCGGAAGGATGTTCCTCAGCAACATTTTGTTGGCGTTTCGCGTGTGGAATGCCTCGGCCTGTTCTTTTGTTAACTGCCGTTTCCACTGATAGTCAAGTCTGTTCAGGTACTCTGCCTGAAACGTATTTTATTCGATAATTTGGTAGGATTAATGAAGATTTTTACTTTTGCGATGCTCTGATTGAAGTTGATTGAAGAACAGTGGAATGATGAGGATTACAAAATAAAATAATGTCCAAAGTCCAGAGTCCAAAATAAAGAAAGATCTAAATGTTGGAATTTCACCAAGCAAGAAATCTAAGGAAGTGAAAATTTCGGAACTTCGATGTTCGTCAAAGTTCGATTTCTTTACTTTAAGTTTCACTCCAAATTCAAAATTTGAATCCCGCCTCGTTTACTGTACTTGTAATAAGGACACGGTTAAAAAACATTTTCCAATTATCGCAGTGCTTAACGAAAAATTATATAAATTTCAACCGCTTACCTGACGATCGATTATGTGCAATGAGAACGTGAGGAAAACGACGCTCAGAATGTGTGCCACTCTGGGTTCCAATTGCGGGTTCCACGATTCGCCTGACTGTGGAGGAATAATTGGGAATAAATAATTGCGATTATTTGGGCACAAACGATTTTTTGCCAATGTTCGATTCATTGATTAGTATAAAAACTCGAGTCATCACCTGAAACAGGGCGGATCTGAATACCCAGATGTTCCAAGTGTAGAATCCCATTATCGAGCATCCGATGATGAGCTTAAGGCAAAAGTGTATTCGTAGGAACAGAAAGCTCATCAATATTGCCAGGGAACATGTCTGAGTCATTTGCTGAAAATTCCAAAAATATCGATAAACTTTCGCGATTTCCCCAGCTTCAAAATCGGAAGTTGTAATAATTGTGCAATTGTGTGAAAATAAAAGTTGACATGTTTTCTCACCCATTGCGGCGTTTTGCATTCTACCTCAGATGCACCGATCGCTGTTATGCTTGAAGTAAGGTTGTTCAGGGCGAGGTAATCCACGTTGTCGCATTCCACCTTTATTGAACCCCCAAAAGAAAAGAAAAATAAAATCAAACAATTTATCAAAATGCGATTCTTTTCATCTTATCAATTTTCTTTTTTTTTATTATTATAAATTTTTTACTCATCACGTACCACCATGTCGACCATGGCACAGGCTGCCAATAGAATTGTGATCACCAGGTAGAGACAGGTTCGTAAAAGTGCGCTCCAGACAACCTGCGCTTAGCAGAGAAGCTTAGGTTACATTCGGACAGTTTGACGTGTGTAATAAATTCATTCGAGGAAATTTAATCACACAAAAAACTAACTATAAGCTTTAACAGTCCTGTTTTTTTTTTTTTTTTTTTGGTTTGTTTTTTTTTTATAAAGTTCCAAAATTCCGATGATTCTGCATCCAATTGTTAGATTCGGAGAATATTTTCATCTTCGTACTACATCGGAAATTCTCTTCTCCAAGAATCAAAGATCCTAGTCATTTCTGTTCAAATCTAGTTTGAACTATTGTTAAAAAATGACGATGACTTTTATAATCGATGTATGATACTGTATGCCCATGTATTTTTTTTTTTTTCCAAACAGGCGGATCACGTGACGATGTGTAATACGTATTGGTTGTACTCTACGTGTGTATAACCATATGTAATAATATTATGCAGACGATGCATGCATGCATGCATGTATGTATGTATGTATGTATGTATGTATGTATGTATGTATAATACTTTCTCATACCTTGACGCTTGTCTGGTACATAAATAGCAGTACTTTATTCTCCGGCTGGGGAACGTGACCCTCCTGTTCTTCGTGAGGGTCCTTCCACCTTGTCCATGCGTAATGGAGCCACGTGAAAGGCAATAACAAGACTAGGAACGCCATAGCTATTCCGTAAGCGATTCCCGTGCTTACGTGCCATCTGAAAATTACAAAACCTTTATGATCGAGACGCGTGTTTCGAAAAGGAGAAATTCATTTGTCTTTGTTTTTTTTTTTTTTTGGTTCTTAAAATTAAAAAAAAAAAATTTTTTCACTATTTTGATCAGAGTTTTAACCTTTACCTGGGGCCTTTGGGGTCGTTGCAGACCCCAACTGAAAATTGGTTGCTGTGACGAAGGAATTTAATTTGGGGGGGGGGGGTTCGCTCAAGTCTCGCTTTTACGAGATGAAAGAAAAAAGGTTTCAAGAATAATTTTTTATTTTAATCGAACCCAAGGTACCGGCAGTGTTATATATATATATATATATATTAGGGTGGCGCAAAAAACCGACTATTTTTTTTTTTTTCTAGTCTCGTGTGACGAAATGTTAGTTTTTGATGTTTTAAGAGCCTACTCCAAAGGGCAGTTCAAACAAAAATTTTTAAGAGGTCGCTCCAAATTTTTTAAATCGTCAGAAATTGTCAGAAATCGATTTTTTTTTTGCAAATTTTTTTCTTGTTACGGTATAATTTTGTAGACAAAAAAAAATAAGTTTCCGAAAATTTCAGTTCAAAATTTGAATTTTGAAAAGTCGCTCATAATTTTTTTTTAAATTTTTTGGTGCATTTCTTTAGATCTTTTCGAGCGACTTTTTAATATTCATATTAAAATTTCATAAATTTTTTTTCTCTAACTTAGTAAGAAAGGATCGATAACAATACACCACGACGTGAATTAAAAATCAAACAAAATACTGAAAATTTAATTTTTTTTAATTTAATCTTTTGACGATTTTTGACATTTTTTAAAATTTGGAGCGACCTCTTAAAATTTTTTTTTTGAGCTGTCCTTTGGAGTGGGCTCTTAAAACATCAAAAACTAACATTTTGTCACATGAGACTAGAAAAAAAAAAAAAAAAAAAAGATGTGCCGGGTAAAGGTTAATCATTCGTTTGTTTTTTTGTTTGTTTTTCATTGCGAGTAATTTTTTCAACCAGTGTCTTGGTGGTGATGAATGAAAAAACTGTTGAATTTAGACGCGGGCCACGTGTTTTCTTTATGCCCAGAATACATGTTTGTTATATGTGGGGCTGAATTATATTATATTCGCAAGATAAACTCGCGAACAAGTGATAAACCGTGTTTTTCTTGTATTACGTGAGATTAGATCTGAAGACCAGATTTCGACTACGAACAACAAGACTATAACGGTTCGATATCGATTGACGGACAGATATTGCATCCAGTACAGAGAGGGAAATATTACTTTTACAAGTTTATTATTAGTAGACGTGTGTTTTACACTTTTCGTTAGCTATGGAAGTCTGTTGAAGCTGTGTCCAGCAGACAACTAAACTATTAATGGGATTCTCATTCTCAGGTTACATCGCGTTTACATGTAACGTAACTTTGGTTACATAAACAATTACTGCAACAATGGCTGACGAAACTTTGGCGTATAATGCAACGGGGAAGATTATTTTTTTAAGGCACAACGCGTTTGTTTCTATTCATACAAATTCGACTTACGCTGACTGCGTTAGACTCGGCATTAAGGTCATGAAACCCATGCAGACCAAAACCAATCCGGCACAGCTCACGTAGAATTTGAATAGCGGGTCGGACTCTTGCATGAACGGTAACTCCCAGGTCAAGTCATGGAACGTTAGGAAAAACGGGTTCAGGTGCTCAGCTTTGAACCATTGCCTGGAATACAGTCTTCATGAAATCAGAGGTGTTTTCTTTTATTAATGAACTACACAATTTTCAGGCTTGGGGTGGTCCTTAATTTACGATGTTGATGATGAATTTTTTCCGTTCCACCTTACAAATCTACTTCAAATAAGTCAATTTAAGGTGAACTGGGTGGAAAAATTCGTCAACGTACACCATAAACATGGACCATCCTAATATGTATGTATATGCATAAAACTCACTCGAATTTACTCAGCGGCATCTGTTGTATCGCAGTTTCCATGTGAGCGTCAGCTGTCTTCAGCATTTGCTGATACTGTCGTAAATTCGTTCCCATGAAGGCTGTTCGTCTCCGAAACGTGCCGACGGTAACATCGGCGTGTCCATTGGCGACAGGTGGATTTCGGCTTTTGCTTTTCGCGGAAAACGAGATGCTGGGTCTTGCGCTTGATCTTCGGGCCTTAAGGTAGACTCTGGACTCTGTCCCATCCGGTGTCAAGAGGTTCTCGCTGTTCTGCAACAAGGTTCGCTTGTCAACGATCGTTATTATGTTATGTAAAAGGTACTCCACGATTACATCGCTCGTCGTTACATGAGAACCATGGATTAGACGGACCCGTAACGCACCTCAAACGAATCTCGATCATGGGAAATGTGGAGAGGTGACGGAGACGGTGTCAGGAGGTACGTTTTGATCTTGTACTTGTTGAGGGTTTCGTTGTTGACCGATTCCACCGGCGTACAATTGTACTGATTGACGTCCAGGAGGTTCAGGGTCTGTTGCGTCACGTGGACCTTTCCAGCTCTTCCGGTTTGCTCCATTTTATTCGCTATCACTACGTCACGGGACCACACGTCGTACTGCCATTTGTTGGCACCGATTATACCCGATATTATCGTGCCCGAGTGAACTCCGATTCTCATGTCCACGTCAAGACCTCGCAATTCTCGAACCTTTCGGATTATCTGGATCATGTCCAGACCTGAGGAAAATATAAAACATACAAGTTTTCTGTGAGATACAGACGAAATTTTTTTATGGTTTGCTCAAGTGGTTTGAGGTAAGTAACGTTAACGTTGCCAAATATCAGGAAGCAATTCGTTACTTTTCAACTTTTGGAAGGACTTCCGAAGTGTTGGATGTTGGAAAATATACGCACGATGGGTTCTCGGTATGGTTTATGGTAACGTTATCGTTACTTCAATCTCATACTTTCTGGTCTCCTTACCAAGGTCGACGCAGCTTTTTGCATGGTGTGCGTTTGGGTTTGGAACACCGCTCACGCAGTAGTAACAATCTCCAAGGAACTTGATACGTAGGACGTTGTGTTTTTCCGACGCCTCGTCAAAGCTACCGAAAAGATCGTTTAAAGTTTCGACGAGCTTTTGAACTGGCAGGGTTACCGTCAGACCGGAAAAATTTACAACGTCTGCGTACAAGATGCTAACGTTCTTGTGCGTTTCCACGTAGAGATCACTGAAAACGTGTGTTTACATTGTTATTATTTATAGTCTTAGAGCATGATTGTTGGCTGTTTTTTCATTTCTTTTGTCGTTTGTAAAAAAATATTATCTAACGATTAAAGTTTTGCAATATATATATATATATATATATATACTTGTAGGGTGTCTTCTGTTTTATCGTGTTGTGCTCTTCCATGAACTTGAATATGTTCCTGAAGTCCTTTTTTATCTGCGCCGCAATGTGCTGCGGCAATATACTCCGCGTTAGTTGTTCCTGTAAATATTGAAGACACATATTTACTGTAAAGTTAATTAAATTTTTCTCTTTGAAAAATTAAAATCGCGTTATGACTTTATCCTGATGACTAGCGATGTTTCAATAACTTTTGTACACAGGTAACGAAGTAACTAACCTCTTGTTCTTTCTCATAGTTAAGCTTCAACGTTGATTCGACGCATTTCCGCCTGTCAAGGAACGACCTTCTGATTATGACCTCGTTCATGAAACGGAAATAGAGTCCAAGCCCGTTTACGCATATGAAGTAAATCGCGTCCGGTACCAACTATGGAAGTAAATTTAAAAGGATGATGATGATGATGATGATGATGATGATGATGATGATGATCTTTCTGTTTATAAATGTCGAAGAATTAATTGTCGCTATAGTTATGACTATATAAGTGGCGACTCGGTATGGTGATAATTACCTTGCCAACTAGATACCTCTCGTCTCTGTATGTGACCAGTGCCAGGCTGGCCAGGTGACACAGGGTTGCCGTCACGCCGAGAAGAAAAGCGTGCAGATTTTCCGTCAACGGTAGGAAAACGTAACAGGCCAAAAGTGTGTGGGTCGCGTATGCCGGCCTAAGATACGAAACTTTGACGTTAAATTTTTTTTTTTTTTTTTTTTTTTTTTCATCTTTTTGGACAGTGGAACGTGGTACTTTGAATTTTAATCGATTTCTCAATATTCTGTATATACCATTTTTTTTTATTTTTGAAATTTTTTTTTCTTGTTGTTTTTCTACCTCCAATCTCCTCCTCCGTATATTTCTTGTTTAGAATACTTTTTAAAGTTTGACGTTAGAGATATTTATGGACGAGATCGTAAATGCTATATTTAGATGACGACGTTTATATAAATAAAAGTCGATTTTTTCACTTTGATAGTTGTTCTACAGGTTCTTCTGTATTATGATGTATTTCACAGTTACGTTCTAGCTGTAGGTATGCCGGGTAATCCTTTAAGATCACCTTTTTTGTTGTAATAATTTGAGTAATTAAGTAAGTGTCTGGATATTCTTAAACAACAAATTCTTTAATACTTTTTTTTTTCTATGCTTGGGGAATTTTTCAACAGATTTCTTTGCGGTTTTTTTTTTTTTACTATTTCTGATTGAAAAAATTCACTCATAAGTTTTTTGGACCGCTAATTACAAGTCTGAAATCCGGATTTTAAAAATTCAAAACGGTGGAAGAAAATTTCAAAAATGATCGAATCCGAAGAAAAAAAAATCTGTCTTCAAATTTTTGGGGTCGCTGATTACGAATCTGAAATCAGATTTTCGAAAATTCAAAATTTTTTTCGACCATATTGGATCGGCCATTTTGATTTTTTTAAATATGATTTCGTTATAAAATTAGTCTCAGCATCACAAGGGTTCGTACGAATTCTCTCCTCGTCAGACGTTTCTCTCGCACCAACCAATTAACGAAACAGAACAACCCTTACGTAGATTATGAAAGAACCGTTTAATCAGCTATATGAGAAGAGGCCATACCTTACCGCCGGAGTATTGTTGCCTTGGCTCGCGGCGCGGTAAATGGGCATCGCAACGTCGCCTATGACGAGTAGAGCAACCGTCAGGCATGATAGTAAAACAGGTACGCAGGGGTCCTTTGCGATGAATTTTGTCCTGCAGGATAGCGTGATCAAAGGGCAGAGAAGCACCCCGATCACACTGTAAGTGATTACATCGGGTAGCGCACCTTCCAAGCTACCCTGGAACAGATGCGCACCCCGATAACAGGGTTGTTTATTCGTTCGAATTGTTTTGTTATTTATTTTTACGGCATGGGTATTGAAAAGTCTACATTTTGCGGCACTTTTCGTTCCGTAAAGTGACGCTTTATACAGCAGCGAACAAAGTTGCGGAATAAAGTCTTTATTCCACAGTTTTGATGCGCAGTTCGAAGTGCGCATACCAAACTGCGCGAATAAAGTAGCTTCGTCGAACAGATCGCGACATAATCTCACTTTTCGTTTTGCTTTTCAACGCTCATATCGTAAAAAATGTTGTATGTGGCATGCCAGTAAACCGTTTTTTGGCTGGGATAATTTCAGTACTCGCTTCCGGTTCGCTTCCGGCTCGCCTTCAGCTCGTCCTGAAATCTTTATCCTTGCCAAAAAAAAAAAAATAAAAATAAAAAAAAAGCTGTTTACGGGCATACCACATAAATAGCTATTTATTGTTAGTATAGAAAAGGTATAACAATTAGTTTTTTGCACTATATTATTGGCTTACCATTGTGACCAGTACGGCCGAGTGAACTACGATCAGGATTCCGTGGAGTATAATGAAGAGGGACAAATATCCATTTTGTAGTCTTCTTTGGTAGGTTAGATAGAGTTTTTCCAAATTCTTGTACTTGAATTGTTTCTGCAGATATCATGCAGATAAATCGTTTCAGTTATATTACATATTCAAAGTGAATTACATATGGGGTATTCCACGCCAACTCGACCGGCCCAAGATCATTTCATGCTTTTTTCCAACATTCTACTCGATTGATAAGGCGATCTGAATTTTATCAAATTTTTTTTTCATCAAATTGTTCATTTTTTATAACTATTTCAAGTCGATTGCGAATAGCCATTTTTCGAAATATTAAAAAATTCACAAAAATCCAGGCAATTACACGAAATCCCCCCCCCCCCCCCTCCCCTCTCCTCTCAGGAAAATGTGGGCTGAATTTTTTTTATCCCCTAGTTCGGAATTTTGAAATTCTTAAACCCAAAATTATCTTTAGGTACTAACTAGAGTTGCGCATCATTGAATTGGTGAAACTGAACATTTACAAATAGATTGGCCCTCATTTGACGCTCACGATTTGATTCTGTATTAATTTTGGGTTCAAAATTCCGAATTAGGTGATAAAAAAAAAAAAAAAGATCAAAAAAATTGGGCCCACGTTTTTCTTAGCGGAGGGGGGGGGGGGGGGGGCACTGGATTTTTGAGAATTTGTTGAAATTTTTCAAAATGGCCATTTCCAATCGACTTCAGATATTTATGAAAAATAAACGAATAAACGTTTTGAATAGAAAAAAACATGAAATGATTTTGAGATGATTGGGGCTTAACACTGGTCGAGTTGACATGGAATATCCCATATAGTATAATATTAAGCAGATGCGGACAATATATATATAATCGATGATTTTATATGTATATATACACACACATTAATGTCACATAATTAGGTGTTTAACGTCTTTAATTGAATTCGTTATGCGGTAAATCGTTATTATAATACGAAGGTAGGTAAATATTACAGTAGTTCCTGTAAATGATCGACGGATTATTAATTTTCCACGCACTTGACATCGTTATAACAGCGAACACTTGTTTAAATGAAAAACTGTTATAACCCGTTTTGCTTGCCGTGATCGTTGTACCGTTTATAATCTAATTAGATCCGACATCATAAGCATCATCATCATCGTAATAATGTTACTCCGCATGGCACGCATGTCATCATATATATATATGAGCGTGTTTAATTTCAACTTGTTGCAAAGTTGTTTTTACAATCGATTCGCTAATTGTCGCGTTAAAATTCATTTCCCGGATCGTTTGTTATTCATCTTATTATTTATTACACTTCGGTCTTTTATTTTAACCACTGTTAAAAACATATTCTAAATTATATATCTTTATATATAAAACAGGATATGCCAAAAAGAGTTGTTTAAACCAACGTTTATAAATTTTTTTATTATATACAAGAACGATGTTTTAAAAATAATAACGAGGGAAAAAAAAAAAAAAAAATTGTTTTAAGTTGAGTCAAAAACTAATACAAAAAAAAATTGGTAGTAATTGAGTCGTAGATTCACTTGAGGTTGAAACAAAAAAATACAAAAAAAAAAATATAAAACGCACTATCTGACCAGTTACATTATGTTTTTATGATAGCTGTTCGATTTCTATGATCACACTGTGTTCATAGAATTTATATATTTGTATAGTGGACTATGTGTAAGAAATGTGTGAAAAATAAACGACGTAGATAAAAAAAAAAAAAAATAAAAAAAAAAAATCGTAGGATCGTAAACAACGAAGTTATTTCGGTGAGACGCGCTTTTCGAATGATATAACGCAAAGTTATATGTATTATATATATATATATATATAGATGTGTGTGTCTATTTTCAAAAGATTTTACAACCGTACTTTGTATATACCTATATAGTTATTAACTCGAAAGCACATTGGATTATAATCGTCTGAGAAGGGAATAAAAATTTTACGCCCGTTAGTCTAGATTTTATCGATTTATAGTCTGAATATCCTCAACCGCTTCCGTATTTTTTTAACCTCGGTCTGGACCATCTAAACTCATGATCTAACCGAAATCGATTTCATAATTATCGTCGATTACTAATCCTATATTTTTCGAAATCAAATTTTTGCGCTAACGATTGTGTGTAAAAAAAAGAAAGAAAAAAAAAACAGAATAAATATTATACCAAGATCTCGTTATTACTTATAAATTATAGGCGCGATGTATATTAACTGCGATAGTTATCATACAAAATAACGTTTTATGGTTTTAAATTATATCAACTATAATTCGATCGATATAAATACTCTAATCTATTAACGACAGGTATTATTACTGTAATATTACAAATCCTCTATAAATATTTGTGCCCCATGTCAAAAATGCATTACATAGAATCGGAAATATCGATTCGCATAAGTTGAAAAAATTCTGGGATACTATTTAACTGTTATATTTCAAGGCACATTAGTTATCTTTGGTGAAATGAAATTTTGTGTATTAAAAATGAAATTTATAAAACAGTAAAAAAAAAAAAAAAATCGGGAAATGGATCCATTCTACTAAAAAAAAATCGTAACTTAATTGAATTTTCAATATTTTGAGCTGAAAATTGACTGTTTTTTGCACGTCATATTTTTTTTCAATTCAAATTGAATTTCGAACCGAATATATAGAGTTAATAAACTGAACGATTTAGGTTTTAGTAACTTACTAGAAGTGGGAAAATGGTAAGAAAAACTATGGAAAACCGATGGAATTTTTTTTTTTCCCCCAAACAATTTTGGTCACTCTGTATTATTAAACAGCGATGAAGAAATTGTGTTTTATAATATAAAACGCATCTATAGATATCGATCGACCGACTATAATAATACCTACCTCCTCTTACAATTAGACGGCTAGCAGCTTGTCAATTAGCTCTGGTTTAGTGTTAATTATAGTTTGTTGTTATTAACGTCGTTAAATTGTTTCATTTGTATTCCCGCGAGCTAGACAAAATGCCGTGTATAATGCGCCTCCTGCTACAGGTAGCAAGTATATTACTTTTCAAATGCAATAGTTATGAATTATACACGATCCCAAACATTGCTGACGCCATTGTTATTGATTGGCTAAAATTTGAAAAAATATCCTCGTATCAAAAAATAAAAATATCGACAGTCTTCCTCTTCCTCCTCCTCCTCCTCGAGAATAATTCTCTGGTTAATTAATTAATCAATTGATTCATTTTACAAGATGAAAAACGCCGCACCGATTGTCAGAGATGATCATCCTGGATCATAATATTCTACTCCAACCAATATTCTATAATCATCGTCTTATCACTGGCGCTGAAACAATGCCAGTTAAAGCCGATTATTTTTCCTCACATTATCTCAATATAAGATCGGTAGGAGAAGATCTTTTATCACGATTATATTACACCTATATGGGTATATAATAATTTGTATGTATTGAACGATTGTTACTCACGTTATCGATATTATTCTTCACCGACTAACACAATTTGAGGGATTTGAAAGAAAGGAAAAGAATATTTTTCATTCATCTTGTTTTCAAAATTATTAGATATTTTGGATCAGAGGATATTGGCAAGGGGTCAGAAATTGGTTAGAATTGGATTGTTTCCATACTTTTTAGACGATGGACGAAAAGTTTTATCAGATCTCGAAGAATCACGACATCAGAGACAGTTTAATTTTCGGCGAGGAACTTCTTATCCTAACAAATCGTACGACTTTATAAACTCTGTAACCTGATTGTATATAAATGGGAAGTTAAACGATGTGCGTATACAACACTTGTGATCAAAGTCTGCACCGTCTGGCTACCGAAACGTCAGCAATCGTCTCGATATCGCTTATAGAGTACCTATAATATTGATTGTATGGCAGGCATGAGAGAGTCTCTGCTGCATTGATTGGGCCTTGAACTTCTGGCCTTGTCTAAACCTCGATATCTATTCTATATTTAAAATAATTCGATTTATACCTTGTGGTGGAATAACCGATTTGTTTGCTTTGCAGATTGGAGGAATGCGTGGAATCAGTCGAAGCTCGAAGCACAACTGTTGCCTTTAATTGCCGTGTCGCGTGCAGAGTACGCGTCAACAACACACAACACAACGTGTCTTCCAGCAGTAACGGCACATGCATCACATGCTCTCTCTAATTGTCACGTTAACAAAAACAACAAACGATGGGAACTAGTCTTGGCGCACCTTTTTTTACGATGGACTTCGACGACACCACGATCTACACATTTTGGTAATACCATACGAACCCCGAGATCATTCACTTGATGTCAAAACACTATACACTGCACCGAGAAGAAATATGAAGACGAAGAGGAAGAAGTGAGTAAAAGCATAATCGTTCTTACTATGTCCAATGTGCTCACTTCCGTTCAGACAAGTGTAAGTATACACGTAAGTTTAATAAGGACATCTCGTGCAGCACAACGTGGTCATGATGTAATGGTGCGGTCTTATGTTTCAGGAAGCTTGAATATATCCGTCTACCAGGTGTGCCTGTATCGCAGCTAGTACGAGAGACGAGGATGACGATGATAGGTTTAATGCTTGCGGGTGCTGTGTGGTAGCGGGGAAGGGATGAGGCGTCGCCCGGGCAAACGGCTGCTGTCCGGGAGAAGGAAAGGCAAGGTGAAAAATGAGGAAATTAAATGGGCAAAGACCGTGTCCGCGGTCTGTAAAGCTCTAGGTCAGCATCACCGCGCTACGCGCGGCACAACCGACTCTTGATACCGCTTTATAGACGCACGACGAGCTGCACACGCGCCGAGACCATCTGCCAGAGAGAATTCTTGTCACTGAGAATATATGAGGATTCGGGGATGATGTAACAACACCGCCTGGATGACCAGGAGAGCAACACCGGTGGCCTAAACCAGCAACCAGCTGCTGGCTGGGGTCTCCGGTTAGCTAACCCTGATGATGAGAGCAACACGCACGCGCCGAGAGCTTCCAAATTGCTTCTGGAACCGACCCTGGTACCAATGGGGTGGGTACCTAGAGCAACAACGCGCTGCCAATATCGATGCTTCGGACGAGATATCAACGTACGCACCGTAAACCTTGGGGCAGGTCAGAGACCACGGCAGTAAAGGTGCTGCTCGTGGTTGTGCTTCGGGTTTTGACGGAGGTTGTCATGGTGGTGGTGGTGGTGGCTAGGAATCAAGAAGGTGTGCGCGTCCTCCGACTAATATATTGATCCACACTTTATTTACTTCAGTTGTGGGCGGGCAGGTGCGTTCAGGTATTATATATGTACGTATGCATGGTGTTCAGGAAAAATTCCGTAACGCATTCAAGGACATCTTCAGGAAATTTTGAGGAAAAACATAATTCAAGGAGTTTAAGGACAAACAACATTCAAGGACATCTCCAGGACCACTGGACTCCATGGTATACCTAACCATGCATACGTATTTGGAACCAATATGTTGAGTTTCGACCGCTCACGCACCCGCCTGATCCCATGATATGATCACGTTTTATTATATAAACTATATATATATATATATATGTATAGTCATTCGTTAATTAAGGTGACTCGCAGACGCGAGATTCAATGACCCTGCTTATAGAACCGATTACTATACATATATACTACTTTGAACCGTCATTATATGACAGAGTCGTTCATATGTGAGGTTGGATCTATTTCGTTGTGTTGGATTCAGGGAATATTGACCGCACTGTTCAATAACGATCGTTATATGGTGAACTTGGTTTTATTGTCGTGGGAAAAAGATTAAAAATACCTGTACCAAGAAGTGTGAGAGAACGGTTTTACAAGTAGTTTATATATGCGGCCATGATATTTATACATATTTATTAGGAAAACCAATTACACGTGTTTTGGAGATTATTTCAATTTGAAAAATATGCAGACATCGTACTTGTTTTTTATACGGAGGCGGTGGAAGAGACATTGATCAAAATTTATGCCAGCCTGGATGGTGTGTTGAAATTTTATCGAGAAACTTTAATTATACGGTAGATACAATTTTTAACTTTGCCTTGGCGATTAGGGATAACTAGAGTTCATCGGAACGTCTCACGGCTGTAACCGGACTGACAGGAAGTACGAAGCAAAAGTGAAGCTTATATTACAATTACTTCCGGACTGATTATCACCCTCATTCAAAGCTGTTCTTCTCCTGTGGAGGTGTGCCGTAGGGGGGTACAAAGATTCACTGAATTTTTATTGTATAATTATAAATTGAAATGTTGAGATTTCAGGAAATCAGTTACGGACGAGTTTTGCTTTTCATGAATTACCATTTGTCTGTATAGTAGATCGAATTTATTTGAGTTTGTTTGAGGTTAAGTTGAGAGTGTTTGATGACGGTGGTCTTATCGTTCAATTTTATATGGAAATTCGGTATTCGTAAAGAATTGAATCGATTTGACACTCCGCTAATCGTGAGTAGCGTCAAATATGTAATCACATATCGTTATTCAACGATACTGTTCACAATTCATAGATCCGACGTGTGATTGAATGAAAGAAAATCATGTTTTACGGGTTTAACGGGTTCTTGTAGTAAATCGAGGGAGAGGCGGAGAGCAGGGAAGTGTAAAAATGATTATGGCGATGCGACAAGACTGATAAGACAGACATCAATGGTATAAGATAAGAAATATCGATTCTCGTGAATTTCCTACGTCAATTATTTGACCTATCAGTGGCACAACCATCCGATCAAGCAAATTGCGGAATGGCGCCGAGCAACGATTACAACTTTTGGTGTCATCAAGGGAATCGAGACTCGTGTGTTTTTCTTTTTATAATTGTAAATGATCGATCGTACACAGGTTCTTCGTCTTCGCACGCTTTGCTGAGAGTCCCGAGTGTCCTGCGAAGCCCTGCAGATGCCTGCCTTGGATGTTCATCCAACTATGGAAGGACATCGGTTTGTTTTTACGATCTAAGGTAACTTGAAGAAAGGAATCAAACAACGTCAGACGCTTTTGAACTACATCTATGATATCGATCTCGCAAGCTTGTCGATATTCACCATAGATGTAATTTTATTCAGCTTTTTTCATCGACATAACCTTACTTTCATACTCCTGTTCGTATTTATTCAATATCTACAACAATCGCAGTATTCGTTGATCAATAATGTGGTTATTAGAGTCAAAATTCTTCCCATGATATAAACGATCACGAAACTATAAATCGCTACCAAATCCAAAGCAGGTTGACGTCCGCCTATCTTGGTCAAGGATCAAACGAATCGAATAGGTTCGTTATCAAGAGATGAAATCAAGGTTTTCACTGATCGTGTAACTTGCTCTTGGGGGTCTATCCATTATTTCGGCATATTGTATCAAGTAATCTCACTGTGTTGATGAGTTGCAAAATTTGCAACCATTATACAAGCAACAAATCATATTATATAACGTGTACGTGTGACAATGATGTGTTGTGTACATATATAATTACTTGGAAGTATGACGAGTCCATAGGAATTTCAAGATTCCAAAAATCACTTACCCTCAGGCTGGTCCACGTCCAGTCATCGAGGTTGTTTGCCGAGACGATGCGAGCCGCGTCGACCTTAAGGGACGTCAACGAGGTCCTGGCCACCAGTTCCATGCTGCTTTGATCCATGATGCGCGAGGATTCACTCTACTTCACTTACCAACCACTATTTCAATCGGACTAATTATTATTTTCACTTCCTTTCAATCAATTGCCGATTATTAATTATCTTTGGAATATATTTCAGGTATTTTTTGACCCTATCGATCCCGCACGATGTACAAGACGAACGGAGAAAATCGCCATCGAACCCATGACTCAGGCAGGCTCCTCTTCCTCTGTGTATATCGGAGATCGAAATGGATTCCGTGATCTGGAAGGAACGTCATTATACCATCAGGTTTGCATGAATATTAAAATTTTTTTGTAATTTTAAATTATCACTTTCATTTCACTCCGTACAGCAAAATCATATATATATATCATGTATAATATTCTTCGGTTATGGTAAAAAGAATTTAAAATAACTCTATAAGGACTGTACAACAATCAAGACCGTAAGTTTTTTCCTGGTGTGTGATATACATACACACGGTATCTATAGTACCGTTCAACGCATTTTCTACACGATTGTTGTCGATCATAATAACCGATGGCGAGCGGAAACAATAAAGACTTTTGATCACCAAGCCCAATGACGCATTCGCGCCGGTTTGTGTCAATTTTCTTCCTTCGTGATATCATTATTATATGGCATATAACCACTTCGTTGACGCGTTTTGAATGGTAAGTGCAGTGAGAAATAGAGAGAGTGAGTGACAGAGAGAGAGAGAGAGAGAAAGGGCGAGAAGCGAATAGTCTGGGAGCTGTACGTTGTGCAGTCGTTATAGTCTTTCTGTGTGCGGCATGTTTGTGCATGCTGAGGTACCGTATATACATATATGTATAAAAATTGTTGCTACCAGCCAAAGATAATTACCGTACCGAACGCACTCACGTGAGAATGATATTAACAATCGCATTTGACTTTTTATGAAGCGGTAGGTAGGTTGTTGGTATATATATATATATCTACGAAAAAACACAGTTTTCTTTTTTTCCTCTTTTTTCCCTTTTTTTTCTCTCCTATCCGTTTGTCTCAATGTTATTACATTATAAGCGCTTTATTTGAGAAAATTTGTTTTTATCTATCGACAGTGTGTAAGAGAATTATTTTCATCTTGTCGTTGACTCAGAATTTTTTAAATTGTCATTTTCTGTTCTAATGTAATTGAAATTTGTGATTTTTTTTTTTTTTTGCTCGTCAATTGACTGTTGCTATTTTACTTTTATCATTTGTATTAAAATTTATCTTTCGATTATATGATGCAATTTATATAGGCATATTTTTTTACGTAAGGAGGTTAATTGAATTGAAGGGAAAAAAAAGAAGGAAATAAATTGACGATTGAGGACAGAAAAAACGAAAAGAACAAGAATTTCTTTAACCGAAAATGCGAATATCTTAATAAATTTACGCGAAACGCGTTTTTAAACACACGATAATGTTTCTCTATTTATGCGTATCACACCTTTGCTCTGTTCAAGGAAAACAGGTTTTACGCGAGATTAGCCAGTTGTTTGTATAGGTATACTTAATTACAGTGTGCATATACACATGTAATAGATGTTATATATACATGTATATACACGCGGATAATGCTGTTTTTGCCGAAATTAACCGAGAAGGTAAAGTTATTTTTGATTCTGGACATCGAAGGAATTTGTTTGAATCTTTTTTTTTCAAAATTTATTATTACACTTTACGACATTTATCGTCGGATCGCCATTATAACGAAATTCTGATAGCGTTCATTATATATATATATATATATATATACATATATATGTATATGGTGATAATGATGATGATGATGATGATGATTTCATAACTGAAAATCCAATTTCATTTTCCGTAATTTGCTTTGCGTAAAACTTTCTTATGCGAATATATTGGCTGACAAATGAATTTTCAAAAGTAAGCATGTGTCCAGTGAATGAAACTAGAGTCGGAACAACAACAGTGGGATATAAATAAGTTGACGGAATGGCTTTATACCCACATTATATATACGACACTCATATCGCAAATCATTGAATTATATAATGGAATCGACTCATATCCGTTGTTTCGTTGGTGTTTTTTTTTTGTTCTCTTTCGTTTCTTATCTTTTTCGAACAAACTTTTGTGCCGCATTTTTTAAATTCGTGGCCTATAATTAAGGACACGCAAATCTGGAGGGTAATTTTATTACTACACAGCTGTAACCACTACGTGTTTCAACACTCGGAATTGTCTGCGAGAAATATCTTGGAAAACTTTCTCCTCTTTCTCGAATTATTCAGAATTCTGTAGAATGTATATTTATAATATATTAATAGTAGGTGTATATCGATGGTATACTAATAGGTTAAAAGAAAAAAGAAAAAGAAATAGGTAAAAAGTACTTTTATCAAACGCGAGCATGTTTTACACCATTTTTCACGCGTGTTTTCCGCACACAAAGTACTCGTTTCTGCGACGGTCGAGTGAGTCTGCGAATGCGCATGCGCGGAGTACCGAAAAGACTACTTTTAAGTCCTGAGAGTTGAAAGTGATCTTTTCCGCACTCCGCGCATGCGCCGTTGCGCACTAATCCGACATTACGCGCCCTAACCTCAATTCCATGCTTCGTCTTCGGCTCACCTATGATTCGTATTGCAAACTTACGCTTAGTTTGAAAAGACCGAGTTTTTGCAACCTTGTTTTACACAATATATGTACTGTTATTATACCGAGTTGCTTTTCTTTCTCTCGTACTATATCGCGCGTTATATCGAAACTGGTATGCAGTGGATATATGTATGTATACCCAAACGTGATTGATCATATATTATTATCCCCCGAAGAAGCCAGCAAAAAGTTTTGTTTACCTTTCACCCTAGTTAGCGTAATTTGCCGCGGCCTAAATACCGTCTAATACGGCGAAATTCGATTGCCAGACATCCTGGAAAAATAATTGTTCGGATATTTAGGCGCACGCGCGCCTTTGTGTTATTGCAAATCTGCTACAGACATACGATGTCAAAAATATTTTAGCGACTCTGCAGTTCTTTCGTGTATTCAGTTTCGACGTTTTTTTTTTTTTTTTTTTTTTTTTTTTTTTTTTTTTTTTTTTTTTTTTTTTCACCCATAATGCGAATATAGAAAAACTGATGATTCACGTCACATTTAAAAAATGCAAACGGATCATTTCTGCAATAATCGTCAATGTTTGCGCATGTATTATAATCGACGTGTAGGCATTTGATTTGAAACTTGTTCAGCCTTCGAACGGAATAAATTATACACCTTATAGGCATATATAAGCAACGTTTTTTCACTTATTCTTTTTTTTTTTTTTTCTTTTTTCTTTTTTCTTTAATTGGGCATAATCATTGCACGTTACGCAGGGTCATAGATTACATAGACAGTCTTGGAATCGAGTATACCTGCTTCGCGCGTTGCTTCGGAAAGTTTATTACGGTGGTGACGACGACGACGACGACGACGTCGATGACGATTATTGGGATTCAACTCGGTATATATATATATATATTCGTGCGATTCGGTGTACTCGATGTGCAGGCGATTATATTGTTCAGGTGATATTGTACGCCGATCGGTATATAGGTAATTAAAAAAGTTAATGAGATGGATCTAGATAGATATATGGAAACAGATAAGCAGATTATAACAGATAGATAGATTGATATAGACAGGTTTTTATCGCCTGGTTCTGGTCGCCTCGTTTTAACTCTCTGAACAAAGGAGAATATAATCATTAAATATATACTCGATGTTACTGTCACATACTGATTTCGGACGGACAACCTCGCGGTTATGATTGTTAATTACATTTCAAACTTGTCAGTGAGGAACACGGATTTTTGTTTTGTTTGTTTGTTTTTTTTTTTTTTTTTTTTTCTTTTATTTTTTCCTTCTTTTTATCGCCGTTTACATCGAGCGACACAACTTTTCATCACACGCAAGGATGAGCTCAATGTCAAATTCCCTTTAATTCCGGTAATTAATTGTCAACCTGCATCTACACTACCTATATATTCACATATATATATATATATATATAATATGTATGTATATAAAGGCGTGACAATCGTTCCCCTGCAAAGAATGATGACTCACGTCATTCGTCCGTATGATTCAGGCAACTCGCATCGTTTCTGTTTGCTAGCTATGCCTGATGCATTAATATTTACTATATATATATGTATACATCTATCCTATACTCGTAAATGTGAAATTAGAGAGACGAATGTGGTAACGGAATTGGCCTTTGATCAAATTTCAATCGCGCTTCGAGTGATTTTGAAGGACCGCATCATCGAATTTCTTATTTGTTTTTTTTTTTATAATTTTTTTCTTCTCTCGTTCAAATTTGCGACCGTGATCATCATATACATGTGATTTCATTTGGTATAAGGAGGACTGTGACCCAGGTATCTACGGAGTCATGATCACATATTCGTCAGGCCGGCCTCTGTCAGGTTAATATATTCGACAAACGGTGCGGGACGCATTTTGAATACAAATACATATATCACTTGTATTTGTGCAATAATGATGATGATGATGATGATGATGATGATGATGATTATAACATCGATAGGTGTAATAAAAAAACGTCGCTGTAAAACTGCAGCTGCACGATTGAAATCCCTTTTCATTTTTATTCTTCGTTGTTGTTGTTGTTGTTGTTGTTGTTACTATTATTATTATTAATTTTCTTACTATTTCAACTTCATTTCCGTTTATCGATTATCGCATGAGGAATTTCCGCTCGCGTAAAAGGATCGGCGAGTATACCGATTCCGTTTCCTTTTCATGATCGAACGATCATTTATCGTTAGCTTTAGGCGTTCGGTATCGGCTAGTATATTATTAATTGTCCCTCGAAGAAGGCCTAAGTATACTACTATATTTGCATAACGCATCTTAACCGGTATGTATATAACTCGGCCTAAGTCAATTATTATTATAACTAGAACGTAGTGTTATATACATTATAAGCTTCTGTTTAAAGTCTCTGCGATCGAGACTTGAATGGATCGGCGAAATTGCAGATCGTTTTAAAATCAAGAACAGTGGGTATAAACGTATGAATGAATGGCTTTAAGCGTCTAGCTTTGATCTTTCGTTCCGATCTTTCGTGTTTATATATATATATATATATATATATATATATATTTTTTTTAGATGGATTGTTGAGATGTTTTTCGCATGTGCAGATTTTTGATTCACTGATTTCGTTAGTTGTAAACTGCTGTTTCAGACCACCGAATTTTTACACGTAATGATGTAAGCACGAACGCAGCTGTTACAAAATTTAGAGTGTAGCTTGATTCCTACATTTGTAATTCGTTCAGATTGAAATATATCTGAACTCCAGGTGTCGATAATCAGCTATTGCAGAGCCGATAGAACGAACGATACAACGTGTAATCCGTAAGACCGGAAGCTTTCGGAGTTGAGAGATAAAGTATGCAAGACCCTCGACATTGTACCGTGCCCTCAAGCACATAACGTGGCTAATGGATAATGTATTCTAACATTGCGTATGTAATACAATTGCGATGGACTGAAAGTTCGTAATTAATAATCACTAATTACTCTACACATTAATATACAATAACAGAAGAAATACGATGGAAATGTGTTGAAAATACCGATTTGTATAATTAATTAATTAATTATTAATTAAACATATCGTACGAACCTGGAGTTATCGGCGGTGAGGAAGAATAATCTAACTTCTTTGATAAATAAAAAAATAATAATAAAAAAATTAAAAAAAAAAAAAAAAAAAAAAAAAAACCAAAGAAAGAAAGAAGACGAAACCAGTCGACGGTGATAAAGGCTGGCAAAGCTCGTTTAAGAATTCCAAGAATAATAATTGACCGTGCCAACGTGGCGACGACGGCTCGGTGAGTTTGTTTCTGTATATGTCTGTGTGTGTGTGTGTGACTAGAAATTTAACCTTCCTATTACACAGTAGGTTGATAGGTAGTTAGGTAGGATGTGGCGGACGAAATGTTTTCCCAAATGGTAATTATCACTGACTAAGCTCCCACACTCGACTAACGAAACCGCTTCGTAATCGTTCCTTACGATCCCTCTCGAACCTCCTTTCGTCTGCACTACGATTCGAGTTGACGCGTATACGCTGTTTTGTGGATAGGTATTTATTATTCTATGCAAATCGCTCTTGGCAGTGTGAAATTATTTCTCAGAAAACACACTAAATATCGTTGAATGTCTCTTGTGTAGCTTTATGCAATCCACTGTATCGGTACGTTCGTGTATGTAACTTATTGGTTCGCGGATAGATAAGTTCACAGGTTCTTCCGATTGTATTATTCGGTCGTTTATTACTTGTATATGCAGCATTTGAGAAAAGGAAGAAACTTAAATCACGAGAATCTTAATACCAACTTGTCGATACACGTTATTCCTGCACACACCATAAGTAAGTTGGTATAACTAATTGTGCAGAATTCGAACCTTTGGTTTAAGAACAGTATAGTGTTTCACTGAAACGGTATTGTCCAATGTCCACGCGTGCAGCAGCAGCAGCAGCAGCAGCAATAACCGTTTACTCAATGTAGCTTGTTGAACTGTTTTTGTTTCCAGTCACGGTGCTCATTGTTGCTTCGCCTTGACTATAATCTTTGTCATTCCTGGTGTTACATATGTGCTTGTAGACACACGCGATACGCGGCTTTGCATGTCTAACTCATCACGACCATCGTCATAATCCACTTTCACGCAAATGTTTCACATACTATGTCCATCCGTAATGCAGTGCACAGGCAGAGGCTCTTCTCTTATGTATATATATATATCTATCCTAAATATGTGTACACTGTTGATTCTTCGTCACGATAGGCCGGTAATCACGATGAGGTTTCAGCAATCCAGTGACCGTTGGCTTTCCCCTTGGGGTCCTTGTGTGTTCCAAAGATATTGTCGCAAAGGTCGCTATCCTAGCTAGCACATCGTCGACCCTGAGACGATTGGAATCGCGGTTTGTTCCTTCTTCATGTCCTCCAGTCCTTGTCCTTGGACTACTCGAGGAAACGGATTAGTTCCAACTAACTGACCACCTCTACCGTCGAGGTTCGGGTTCGTCGTTTAAAACCTGGCGCGTCGATACAACGGAGAGAACCGAATCGGCCGATGGAACTATCGACAATGATTCGTGCCAGGAGAAGCCGGGGACGGTTATACCTGCATGCAGACGGATTTTAGACGCGGACGCGTTACCTGCCTGCGGAGAACTGTTACACCGGATAACTGCCACCAGCTCATTCCAATTCTTTGACGACTCTATATTCAGCCATCGACGCACTACTTATCTATCATTAAGCCTCGTCGCCGCGGTGCCCCTCGTCCTCGTCCTCGCCTTATCCTCTCCTCCTCCTCCTCCTCCTCCCTTCTTCTCACCCTCCGGGATGATAACGAGCTGTCGATATCATCGATATATGTACCCAGATTTATACATCAGACGAGTTATGTGTACACAGTGTGTATATGTAAGGTACACGACTTTCGAGATAATTGTCAACGGAATCGGACCTCCTTCTCGTGGAAATTTCATATCGCCGAAACAATTTCTGGTTCAATTTTCACCCTATTTGATTCCGGAAAGTCTTAGGATGCGGGACGGTTAGTTGATGGAGGTGGTTTGGTTTCTAATTGTGACAGTCGATGAGCATCGAGTGGTGGGGATGCAGGAAGGTATGCTGGCCGAGTAGACGATTGGCGAACGGCTTATACCGTATGGCTATAATCGAAGTATGCCATAGTTTTCACGGCCTTGCGCGATTAAGATTTTTATATACCCTATATTCGACGATGTTGCGCTATAAGCGATCGATTTTAATGGTATTAATGTTACACATTTTTTTTTTTTTTTTTTTTTTTTTTTTTTTTTTTTCATTTACTGCAGATGATTTTTTGAAGATGTTTTCATCGACTTGTTCTGCACTTTTGTCATATAGCGTAAAACAAGCCGACGCGACGGCGAATCCAATTACATACTTGAAAACCTGAGTTATGATCTTCACGCTTTGATTCAGCATCGATTTCAAGTCTGCGATAGCTTAGATCATAGATTAGATGCACGAAGAAGAAGAGAGACTAACGAGTTGGTAAAAAAAGGTTTAAAAATAAGTTTGAAGGTCCCAGATTTTCATCTCACGAATTATAGTACTAATTTTCATATTGTTTGTATAAGTTCAGTTTTTCATGGGTAGATTTCCACGGTTTTTGATTCTTGCCAAGGCCTTGTTGGAAGTGTCTTCTGTTCGAATTGTTCGTGATAATCTTCAGCTTCAGAATAAACTTTATTTCAAGATATGTAGCCGAGTTTTCTAATTGGGAGAATTACGATTTAGAGAGAGTAGTAATGCAAGCTTGTAAAATATGCAAATTTTCTCTTCGCCTTTATTCAGTTCTCTTCCATATTTTTCTTGGTTTTTCATACACATTCGTTTTTCATGTATATACTCGTTATACGTACATGTGCATTATATATTTAATACATAATAGTGTGTTATATATAAAAGGTATGTTTGGACACTGCAACAGCATACAATGCAGTGTTAAATTTAAATTAAGCAGGAAAAAAAAAAGAAAAAAAAAATCAACCTTGAACAAGCAGAGCGTAGCTATAATGGGCGATCAGTTTTCAAGTTTTTACGATACTACTATTCTAATTACGGTGTAAACACGAATTAAAATATTTCGGTAAGAAATATTAACGACGATTCGAACAGTTTTCCGATAGATATATATGAATAAATGAAAATTGGGTGTAATTAATGCAACGCCGCCCGAGTAAAACTTGAATTTAAATGTATTAATTATATAACTTCAACGCAGAAGGCACACAATTCACGAAATGCCAATATATTACTTTATCTTCGCACTTGAAGAAGTACGAAAACTTACGAAAAATCAACAGCAACAAGAAACATAAAATAATCGTCGAGGGTGAAACGTTGTCTCGCTCGATTGTAGCATGCTTAATAAATATATTATAGAACGTTCCCCGAGAAGTCAGCTGTCTCCAAAGATTGAGCTGTTTCTCGTCAATAATCAACAAATTATCGTACCGTAGGAAGACGAGAAAAAACAAAAAAGTAAGTGCTCAGTGCGATCTGGTATACAGAGAGTTTTTCTAACAACCAAACGATTCGTGCGCCTGATTCAGGCGACCAAGGCGACTCAAGCACACGAATCGTTTCGCTGTTAGGAAAACTCGTGGCATATTTAACACCGTCTTTATTTTTTGTTCTTTCCTTGAACAGCCAATAATAATGAAACGTTAAATAACAGCGCCTACTGAAAACCGGCCCTTACTTCCGGCGGAAGACTAACCAACAACTCGTTCCACTGGGTCGGAAAATCGGCTTGTGTTACTCTTAGGAATTTCGTCACTATCTCCTTGCATTCTGTTAAAAGAAGAAGAAGAATAGATGAAAGAATTATCGATCATGTTTCAACACTGTTTCTAGTTCACTTTGAATTTATCTGAAATTGGGACTCACCGTCGTCCATCGCTCTGCCCTCATGAACGACGCTTACTGCTACTTTGAGGAGACTCGGAATGTGGCTTTTGATAACGTCGTGTCCGTTCTCGTAGAGCACCATCACGCTCTTGAACACCGCCTTGTTCTCCTCAAAGTCCTCGCGAAGAGGTAGCTGCCCTACGAAAACTGGGAATACTTGCTCCAGCGGTAGGATTGTGGGATTTGTTATGATCAGACGCGCGATCGCACCGACAATATTGTCCCGTGTTCCTCCATGAGTCTCTGTCACTATCGCTTCCGAAAGAGATTGAAGGATTTCCGAGTAATGTCTGAGTGCCGGAAGAGGGAAAAATTTAGAAAAATACATCGTCATCACGCACGCAGAGTGATAGTCGCAATCGGTCGAAAGCGGTTTACAAAGGATACGGATAGACGGATTCCTTTCCATGTAACGCTAGTTCCCCGATTCCGTAGATCGCGTTGTTTCGAACCTCTGCGTTTGGATCTGTTGACAGTTTTAACAGCCTTGGCAGGAGTTGCGGAACGAAGTTTGCTACTGTCGGACCCAGGGCTGCGAGACACTCGGATATTGTACCGATACCGAACGATCTTTGGGCCTCAGTTTTGTTCTTTTGCTGAAAGAAAAGGGGTTTGTAGTGAAGGAAACTGTCTGCATCAGTCGACTTTGGTTCGCTAAGTTTTTAAAAACTCTCAGATTGTAATTGTATAAAACCGCGTTTGCTTACCAATTTGGCCAGGAAAAGAGGAAGCAGTGCTTGGAAGTAGAGAAGGAAATCTTCTGGCTTCATGGCTTTACCAAAACTTGGTAAAACGTCTCCGGCGCATTCAATTAATAGCTCGTCTTGCTCGGCTTCGGTCTCGTCACCATCCGCCTCATCTTGGTCCTGACATTCGGTTTTACCTGAAAATTGTCCGCTTAATGAAATCATCAATTACGGAATAGCGTAGGCACGAGCCAATGAATTTCGTCTTTCTCACCCGTCATGACGTCGGTAATGCAGTTTATAATCGCATCTTTGTGACCCTCCTGAATGAGGACATCAGATTTTAGTTCTTTGAGGAGTTCGGAGTAAGCGTCAAGCGCAGCAATTGCTACGGAGCATTCCTCGTCTAATCTAATGAGTTCCGCCAACTTAGGAACAAATACCGAGAGTGCCTTTTGCGTGGCTACTTTGCCCTCGTTTGTATTTATTTTTGAAAAACTTATGCAGAATTGTAGCAGAGCTTCGATTGCGGCCTTTCTGATATCCTCTTGTGGGTAGTTGATGAGTTTGAAAATTTCTTCAAACGATTTTTCCAAGTATGGCAAGTACGCTTCTCTGTTAAGAAAACAATCGGATAACTTGTGAACAAACTTTCTGAGAATTGAAAAAAAATCTGTATAACAGAAAGTAGTTCGTACCCAGTGTTCTTAGCGATCTCTTTCAACGCAAGGATGGCCTCCTCCTTCTCTTCGACATAAGAATTTTCGACTACGTAGCCAGCTAAGTCATCGTAATCGTCCTCGTTGTCGGTATTCTCAATGTCCTCTTCTTCTTCTGTCTCACTCGTATCCTCGTAAACTGGAAACGCGGTATTTTCATTGTCCTTGAAGTGTGGCTGCGAACAAAGATAGTTTAAAATCCGACTTGCTCAGGGTGTGTTACCGTTTTGAACTTACCACAATTCCTTCTGCGCTTTGTATGCTGTGTATCATGGGTTCAACAATTCGTGGCAGAACTGCAGCCAGGTTTTGTTTCAGTACCGAACTAATCGAGGCGAACAAACCGTAGACGCATTTCTTTAAATCAGGATCTTCGTTTTCGGTCATCAATTTCATACCGAGATTCAAAGACTCTTCGGCTAGCGGTCGAAAATGATCGTCGCCTATCGTTCTCGCCAGCACTCCCAGGGTATCTGATAAATAAATAGGGTAAATAATATTTCTAAAGAGATTTTCGTGTCATAGCTTCTCAGTCTGGGTATCTACAAACCTACGGCTTGGATCTGCAGGCACATAGTTTCCGTACTCTGTTTCTCCGTGAGATATCCACGAAGGTTTTCAACGATCGTTTGAAAGTATGGCATCATATTTTCTTTACTAGCATTTGCAGCTGCTCCGATGGCACTGAGAGCCAGCTCCCTGACGTGTATATCGGCATTGGGTGTTTGTAGGGCCTTGAAAAGGCACTCCATAAGTATCGGAAGATAAGGCAGAAGTCCCTCGTTTAAATTTTCACAGAAAACTTCTAGGGCGTAGAACATTCTGTCGACCGGTGGAGACTTGCTGTTGTTTTGCAACTGCATCTGAGAGCATACGTGTCCCAAGTACTCGAACAGAACTGGAAGCAACTCAGAAGCGTATTGACTAATCTCGGGCTGCAGATGTTCTGCGAATTGACCAAGTGCAAACAATGCAGCATTGCGAACGACCGGTTCTGTACTTGTGATTCCACCACAAATACACCTCAAAAACGACTCAAGGTACTTTGATCGAATGAATTCTGAACATCCCTCGGCCAGCACTGCCATCGCTAGGTACGATGCCTTTTTAGAGTACACATTGGATCCTTGAAGTCCCGGTTCAACGTGCTGCAACTGTGACAGAAATTGAATCAGGATTTGTTCCATTCAAAATTTAGAGGGTATTGGTGTAGCCATATTTATTCGGCTCACTCTACTCTTTCTCCTTTAATCTAAGATTTACAATCATAATTGTAATAAATAAAGTCTTTACATACTTACAACGTAAGGGATTAATTTTTCTGGTGGAAGGTGCAGGGCTAGAAGGTCCAGGGTTTGTGTCGCACAAGTCATTGGTGTACTGTCATCAACATTATCACAGAAGTAAGCTTCGTCGGATTCATCCGTGGGTGGTTCAGCCATTAAGTTGAACAACATGTCTAAAAAAAAGCCAAGTAATGGTTCCTGCAAGCTCCAAGTATACAAGTTTATTCGACATTACCAATGACAGGTTCGACCAGTTTATGTTTGACGAATGCCTTCTTTTTAGTCTTGGCTAGCCAGCCCATAAACCCAACTGCCTTGACTCTAAGCGCATCGTCGAGTGTCTTGTTTGCACCAAGGGTCAAACAGAGGCTAACGAGAGCCTTGACATGGGGAGAAATTACATCCATTGCCTGCTCGCAGAGTTCATCCAGTAGCTCGAAGGCCTCGACCGCCTGTTCTTCATTGGTAACTGCGAGCGCCTGAATGACGCTAATTACCCGAGGCATCATTTGGTGATAGGCGTTTACCATCTGAAAAATATTTTGAGTAATATCAAAAATGGAAAAATAATGCGCCGGTCTTTTTATGGCGAAAAAATATACCTCAGGTTGTACTTACGGGTTGATTTCCTTCCACCAGAGGCACCAAGTGCGTTAGCGTCAATAAAACGTAGAATGCTACAGGGTGTCCCAAGTCCTGAAGCCCGTTCAGTGTGTTTTCCAAGAGGAAGACCACCGACTGGGCATGCGGTAGGTATGCGTGTGCCGCTACCTCCGTCATCGTGGATAAAGTGTACATGCCGATCTGAGGGTTTGTTCAAATAAGAACGGTAATAATAGATACTCAAAATTCAATTTATTATTAGGGATAGGATGGAAAATCGACGCCATTACCGCGTTATCGGCTCACCTCGTAACTTTGACCCACGTGTTCTACGACCGCTTTTTATATTATCGAAACAAAAATTTAATCATTAGATTTTCCATAACTTGCAGAGTTGAAAAATGTATTTAATCAGCGTGTGTGCACAGTAGAACACTTAATTATCTTTAATATAAAGTATTTTCGTTTTTGAAATTTCAGTGCCATCTTTGATCACGTGTTGGAAACAGTCGAACACACTTCGATTCCCATTAATCAACCATAGTTGCGGCGTTCTGCTGTTTGCAGAAAATTCGAACACCTAACGTCCGCGGTCAATGATGTAATTCGTGAGTGAAATAACCGACATATCGGTATTAATACGCGATCGTGATGATTTTACCTCCTTATCGCCGAGATTTTCGCTCGTTACGGATTGTTGAACGAACTGCAGTACTTCCGGCCATCCGTTATTGCCAAGTTCGTGCTTGATCACCGTGCCGATCAGTTGGGCGATCGATTTTCTTACCGAGGAATCCTGTTCGCTGAGAAGTCGCTGTAAAGAAAGATGATTCTGTAAGTTACATTGCTTTTTTTCTTGTAACCATCGCAAAATATATTATCTACCTTGAGCATCACATCTTTAAAGCTAGCTTTTACTTCCGGTGAAAGCTTAGCCCAATGGTTCCCTTTGCTCAAACGTTTTCTCATCAAAACGGCCGCGTACTGTCTTATCTGTGTAACGAATTTTCATTACGTCTAGCTAATCAATTTTCATAATGTGAAGGGATCATGGATACATGGAATAAAATCGATTGTTTGAAAATGCGATGAATCAACGCGCAATAAATGGCGAAAAAATTCGCACCTGGGGGTTGGGCGAGTCGACAACAACTGCGACCAGCGATCCTATGCATTCTGGTTTCTTGAAGGCCTCTCTTAGCTCGTTCGTACCCTGAAAAACGATCATTGTTCTTTCCATAGAAATCAGAAAAAAAAGTTTTACATCAGTACAGCATGTTATGCGGGATATTTTTTGATAACATCGCGTTATGTTTACGTTGTAATTATTTCTCGCATAAGTATTAACATGCCGATAACGACAATGTGTGCAAAACATTTTTCTTCCACATTATCTGTACAGTGCAAATTACTCCTAACGATATACTACACCAATATCGCGCTGGCATTGATATAGGTATAGACTCGCGTGTAAATTCGCGGACAGCATAGCGACACGTGCGGTTAGTCATCGTTTATAATCGACGAAAAAAATTAATTATTTCAACGACTAAGTGACTATTAGTCTCGTGTGTAGGTATAACACGATGCACCAACATAACTAGTTTGCATGCGAATCGATAACCGTATGTAAATATGTATGTTATCTTATATGTAGATGTGAAAGCCGCGCTTTGATCGAGCGATCGAATTTGCCGGTACATATGATCAGGAGGAGATGTTGCATTTATACATATTTCTCAAGAAATATAATGTGAGAAAAAGAAATGGGTAGAAGAAGAAGAAGAAGAAGGAGGGGGGGTGGTCGGGAAAATACCAACGACAATGAGTAACTCGGTTTTAAAAGTAGCCTTCGATCGCGATCGCACGAGGAATGCGATGTGCACACATCGATAACACGCGCCCCTCTCGTGTGAACGTGCACACGTAGCTAACTTCACGCTGGACACAGCCTAGCGCGTACTTCAGAGTGGTGTTGGTCAAGGGGCTGGGAGCACGTGTCGCGGGGTATTGGCCTCGGGACTGACCGAAGAAACGTCGTGTGTGTTACATACATGCATACACATTACGTCCGAATCCGCGAATGTTATATTTTTCCCGAACGTGTGTGCTGTTCTATCTATTTTCTCGTATGTACCTGCTAGAACAGCTGATCGTAGTCTCGTATCCTCGGCTAATGAGTATATCTCTATGCTTACCTGTTTGATTATCGCGTTGTCGGCGACCAATAGTTTCTCGAGAATTTTCTCCATGGTGGGAATATTTTTCTAAACCACCGCGCCGAGGCTCTGTCACAAAAATAAAAATCTTCCTCAATCGAACCTCAAATATTGCTGGTCCAGTTTTTCCGGTGTTCTTCTCGCAAGAGTCAAGCCAGAGGCGACACGAGGATATCCCGTCGTCGTTCCACGGTTTCAGACAGCGGCACTGCCACCGGTGATTCGTTCCGAGCGTCGCACCGTCAACAACGCCACGAACCCAGTGCTGGCAGGGTTATGCAGTGAATTGGTGCTTCAGCATATTACCGACTGTAGGTAAGAGTTATCAACAATCTCGGGTTACCTACCGTGGATAAAGAAAACATTACTTATAGAGTTAAGTTGTAGACGCATCACAGCGACACTGTCGATAATTTGTGTCGCGTCGGTAATTCAAGGCACTAAATCATGACTAAATCGAAACGTTTTTTAGCGCCGACGGAGGAACTCTGAATCGTTCTAAATATTATCAATTGCCGAGGACCGAGAGGGATAGAGAAAGTTAAAGAAAAAAGGATAGAAAGAGAGAACTGTTAGAGAGGTTTGAAATGAACATTTTGTAAATGTTTAATGAGCGGGTGTTTACTACGAGAAGGGGGGAATAATATACAATAGTAATGTAGCGTTTTAATGATATACACCCCGGTCGATCTGTGTAGATTCCCGGGTTTCCTTCTTGTTGCACATAGTTATAAAGACCGTCAGGGATCCCGGCAGACTTTGGCTAGCCATACCGTCTACGTACTCCACTATCCTATACCTATATACACACTATCTCAGTCACGGGAATGATAATATTTTGCTTTTATACCCATACCACACGTATATATAGGTATATATACGTTTTAACGTTTTATCAAGGATTGTTCTTCCGTATTTATGTAGTTTTCGTCGTTCACCTTTTTGCGCCGTATAACGTAATCAGTAAATCATACAATATTATTTCATTCATATAGAAAGTATCTGCGATCGTGAATAATTTGCCGAAATTGAAATATTCCAAGTGCCGATATTATCGTGCACATAAGTTATATGGAAAAATTTTAAATAAAAATTTTTTTTCATTTTTCTTTATTTTTATTTCTGTTTTTTCGTATATCCGTTTATATCCGGTTTCAAGTATCAGGAAATTCTCCCTCCCTCCCCTTCACCGGACGGGTTGAATCTCGCGTATAATATTGTTCTGCGTAAATAACGCGCTCGGTGTTGAAAGCTGCAGTTGGCAGAAAAGAAAAGAGTGACGGTGGAGGAGAAAAAAAAGAAAAGAAAAAGGAATCGAATCAATTAAAGAAGGGTGAAGAAAAGAGGGGAGAAGAGAAATAAAGAAAGAAAATGAGAAGGTATTTTCACGGTTTTCCTTTGAGCATAATAGGAGGCCAGGAATAGAGGAAACCGGGGTGAACGCGGCGCGCGGCAATTGATTAGATCGGCGTCGGCGTCGGCGTCGGCGTCGGCGTCGCGGCGTTTTTCGTACGCCTTAGTAGCACCGGCGATGCTTCGCTCTCTTTCTCGCTTGGCTCGCTTCTCGCGCGTCTCGCTCGACGAATATACAGTTTATTATTTCAGAGACCAGCGAACGAACGAACCCCTTCTGCCTTTCCCCGATCTCCGGGTTTAAGGGACGACGACGCCGCTGCAGCCATCCTCCTCCTCTTCATCCTCCTCCTCCTCCTCTTCCTCCTCCTCCTCGCGGTCGGGTTGAGATAAGACAGTCTTCCGAGTTTCAAACTTCTTCGGCATTCGAGCTTTTGCTACATGGATTCGGCGGCATATGTATACATATATGTATAAAATATCAGCTCGCAACTACCCAACGCTTCATCACGCACCAAACGCTTCACCAGAGCATAGCTATTTTCGCCTCTTTATACACCGATATGTAGATATGTTACATGCATGCATACCAGTTTACAGAAAGGCGCGCAGGGATTCTATAAAATATAACGAAACTGCACCTTGTTTCACTATACTGTTATACCGATATATAGGTTTCTCTCATGGTATTTTCTTCAACCGCTTGATTCGATCCTATGTCATTTTATTTATCACTCGCAAACATACATCGATATGTTTTATTGGTCGATCAAACCTGTATATGTATGTTAAAAAATCTGTTGAAACAAAACCGTGACAAGACAAAGGCTTTGAGAAGGTAAAGTTTCACATAAGCTAATCCACTCCGCGTCTTATATATATACTACAAGTGAAAAAGTCTCTGTGTAAAACGTTAAAAAAAAAAAAGAACCCGAGTTATATTACCAGCATCGTACAAATCACGTTATTCTGTAAATTGTTTTATTTTTTTCCATTCACAAACTCACATCAGTTGTGTAACATGAATTTATTCGTAAATAAATTCTTCACTAATCGTCTGACTATTTTTCTTTTTCTGTTTCTTTTTCCGGTCAAATGACGAGCTCGAGATAAAAAAAAAAAAAAATTCATCTTTCAAAGACGATTTTTATAAATGAGCTTATATTTATGATTACAATGCACTCGAACTGTTTTTCGTTACAGAATCGCGGGGGGCTGAATGATTTTTTTATGTTTGAAAAAAAAGAGAGATAACAATTTGATAAGGTTTTTTACTGAAATTTGTTGTTTTAAAACTTACCTCCGTATATAATCGCAAGAACTTTCTTCCAGTCAGATTTAACACGGTTAGCCAATTCAGTTGCAATTCTTGAACATTTTTTTTGCCCGGTTTTCGTTTAGACACACTTTTGATCCGATTGCAATACATCCCGTGCACTTTTGATATGACGTCATCATAGTTTTTGTAGGAATTACGATCGCTGGTGTAACGCTTATATATACTTATCCTATATATGTATAATACATAGAAAGTTCGATCAAATCCATCGATAATTCAAACGTATATAGAGATTTTTAGGTGGAGGGTAAGGATACAGGAATATTCGAGTTTTTGAAGAAGTGAAAATTTTAAAAAGTAGACAATTTCGTGGTATCAAGAAGTAAAAGAATAAAAAGGTCAGAAAACAGAATGCCAAAATCTGGAATCATCAGAATTTGTTGCAATAATGTATAGAATTGCATGTAAACAGATTCAAGATTCTACCGTTCCACGTTTTTTTTTTTTTTGTTGGTTTTTTACCATTCTACTTACCGAAACAATTTCTGTATTTTCAGTTTTCTGTATTTGATGTATTTGATCATGATGATTCTTCGAATTAGATTTTCGCCTCTCAGCAAATTAAGAATGACCAAAAATAATCGATTATTTTTTCTTACAATGGATTTCAGCTCTTCATTCCCACAAATTTCCCCAATACAATATCAATTTATGTGATTAAAGTATCAATTATTATCATTATCCTATTTACCAAGTGCCAATTTCATATAACAAGCGAAAGATAAACGAATACTTTTACCTGAAATTCAAAGATATTTCGAATGAAATTATAAATTATCAACAAAAAATCTCTGTTATTAAGACTCCGTACTTAAATTTGCGAAATTTTGGTTTGATATGCACCCCCCCCCCCCCCCCCCAATACCAAATAACAGATTAATCGATTAATTTTTACCGATTCAATTGAATCGTGTTCGATTATTTTTTCGGACTCGTTTAAACGATGCATCGATTATTTTTACCTCAGCGGCCGTCCCTGAATTTTCTATTTTTTTTTTCTCGTTATTTTATTTAACCCCATCCGGTATTTTTTCACCGCTTAGTAAGTAATCGTTCGTGCAATTATATAGAAACGGATTTATATCATACCTATTAGGATCATCCGTGGTCAGAACGGTTTTTCACAGCGCGGAGGGTCCGCAGCAGCAGCAGCAGCAGCAGCAGCAGCAGCTTGACTTAAACGGGGAGAAGGATGAGGGGGAGGGAGGGAGACGGGGAGGGGGGAGACTAATTTACGAGCAACACTCGAGCCTTTGAAGTGGTTGAGTGATCACTTCTCCAGTGATGCTTCGCAAGTTTCGCTCGTCTTTCGATGGGTACATGTATGTATGTATATACTATATATATATGTATATATATTATATATATATATATATGTCTTGTATAGGTGTACATATATATACAATATAATATCAGTTAATTAAAAAATTATTCTTATAGGTATAGATTGTTATAAGATAAAATTTTTCGAGGAAAGAAGATGAATTCATTGAGAAAAGAGTTTACCTACTTAGTGTTAGTTGACGATCGTATATAAACGTATGTATTTCGATATGGCGAAATAAATGTTTTGTTATTATTTGTTAACAGAATTTTATTTGAGTGAAGTAAAGTTTTTAATTGTTGACAAATGATGTTCTGGTTCTGATACTAAAATTTTGTAATAATAAGGAAATATTTAGTTCGATATATTCAAATATAGGGGGAGGCTTAGGGCAAAGTGGACCCCTTAAGAAAATAATACCTGAAATCAGAATAAAATGTTTTTTTTTATTCATATGAATAATTATGTTTAATTATTGTCTAACTTTCTCGAGAGAATGTAATCATAAATTTAAGTTTAGAAATCTTTTTTACTTAAACGAGATGAGAGTAAAGCACGACTTTATTTTTGAATAATTAATATTTAATTTAAAGTTCAGATTCTTGATTTTATCACTTGTTATTCAAACAATTTAAGGGGGCCCATTTTGCCCCCAAATTTTTTGACATATCAAAAATTTTAAGGTACACACTTTGCCCCACTCTCCCATACATACCTATAATTTATACTTTTGTCAACGCTAAATAAACTCTTATATCTCAACGAAGTGACGAAGAATTTGATCGTTTTTAAATTATTTTAGAAACAATATACAACATTTTATCACATTATATATCCGTATATATAAACATTGAATAATATTACATAACGTCACAGTTTGTGATCTGTAATTCAAACCGAAGTCACACATTCATATCTACCGTTCAGAATTTCAGATCCAATTTAAGGCATACTTCCAGTTTCTCTCATATTTTTTTCTCGATCTCAGGCTGAATTTATCCCGAACCTGCAGAACCGCGGCGGAGTGCCTAGGCATGTTCCTTACTCAAGTGTTCAAAGTCCTATACATCTATATAGCCTCGAATTCGATATATTATCGTTTCATTTATATATTCAAATACGTATCTAAACATATCCTACAAATATTAAAAAGTAAAAAAATCAGCTGCTGCGCAATTTTTATTACAGCACGGTGTGAATTGTTTTTTATTTTTATTTTCAGGCAATAGGATCGAATATAAATGAATTAATTTTATATTACGGGAAAATTATTTGTACATACATACATATATAAATTATAAGTTTCAAATCTTAATCGGAAGATATTATATCGCGGTAGTTTCTTCGCAGCTTATTGCTCTACTCGATGTTAAGGTGATGCAGAAATTTTCTTTGAATTCCTTTCTTTTTTTGGTTTTTGTTTTTGTTTTTTCTTTTTTGTTTTTTTTTCTCAACGAAACGCGGTTCACGACACGCGCACGCGAGTATCTCCCACTCGTGATTCTCTCGACATTTTTTTCTCATACAATACTTGAAAGAACACTCGTGTTCGACTAGCGTTGGGTTTAAGTGGACGATGCTATACGCTTTTCTTATACCTATACCGTATATATATATATATATATATATATATATATATGTGTGTATATACGTATATGTACGTGTGTATTATATATATACGTGAGGTTTCATTTTTCATGTACTTCTTTGACCATTTTTTAATTTTTTTTTTTCTCTTTTTTACACTTTATGTAAAATTATAATATCTTACATGCATATAATATTATACAATAATTTATATTTATCTAGAATTTAGATAAAAGAATATAAATTGTTAAGGGGACGAGAAAAAAAAGGGTTTTTCTCAAGAATTTTTTTTTATAAGTTTTCACTGTAAATATCGATACAAGCTTTGTTAGGCTTAATAAATACACTCTCGAATTACATGGAATTTTTTTTTTTTTTTTATTGATTTTAATCACTTTTTATGTATGTAACGTGAAAATCTTTGTTAAAAATTATATTGAAAAAAGATAGGTCTACGCCGTTGATGATTTTTCGGAGATGATCAAATTAGAATCACAATATCGAACGGTTTTAGACTCAGCATGTTAATGGTCTTGGAATGAATCATACGTTTTTGAAATTTCGATTTTAACTGTATTTCTTTTTGAAAAAAAAAAAAAAACGGCAAAAAAATCGGTCCTTTTCAACTTTTTCGAAAATGGCAGCCATTCTGTTAATTTTGCAAATATCAAAAATCGTATGATTCATTCCAAGGCCAAATTCACATGCTGAATCTAAAACCGTTCGATTTTTTGATATCAGGTTAACCACCTTACCTCTTTCTTCAGACTGATTTTCAACTACGATTTTCGTGTATAAAAAGTGATGAAAATCGATAAAAAAAAAAAATTTTCCATGTAATTCGACAATGTATTTATTAAGCCTAACAAAGCCTTTATCAATATTTACCGTTAAAACTTGATAAAAAAAATAAATATGTATAACGATGATGCAGACGGCGATCGAGTTGATATTGATAAAGAGTAAATTTCTTCTCATGTTCGTATTTTTTTTTTTTTTTTTTTTTTTTTTTTTTTTTGTCACATTGTTGTACGTAGGTATACGTAGAGATGATATTTTACGTTAAAAGAGCACACATATCGGAATTCTTATGGTAAAATTCTGAAATTAAACGACTAGGCGTCTCAGCGAGGAAGACGCTGTCATCGGTGGCTGGGAGTAGCTCGGCTTGCACGTCGTCGAGAAAGTTTCGAGACGCGTTATTTCACACGGTGTCTCGGTTAAGGAACGGGAATCTCGATTGTCCACCGGATAGAAAACACTTTTATATTATATGTATATATATATATATACAGATACGCAACGCAACATATTCCTTTCTTAAAAATACTTTTATCAAAAAAACGATAAAAAAAAAAAAAAAAAAAAAAACAACAACAACAAAAAAAAAAGAGAATTTTAAAGTGATTCAAAAAATAAGAAAAATTCGAACGTCAAATTCCGAAACGATGACTAAGCATGTCTGGAAGGAATTTGGAAAAGAGACGGTTGTACGATACGTAATTTAAAAATCTTCGATATACCGCGAAGAGGAATTAAAGAAATTTAATTTTAGTGTAGTTGCGAAATCTTTCGGGCATTCCACGCCAAATCGATCCAAATTTTACTCTTGTATTCTCAGATTTGGCGTGTAATTTTTTGTATGATTGTTCTCACTTTCCAAGGTACTCGGTTTTATTTTCTCTCTTTTGTTTTGACTCAATTTGAATTTTTTCAAATTTTTTTAAACGATATTATCGACCGACCAAAATTAAAAATTTGAAATATTCTGGAAAATCCTGCGTCAAATATCAAAAATTTTTAGCTTGGACCCGGAGTGGGCCGATTTTTTCTTCTTACTTTTTCCGAAAATAAAAAGTTTAAAAAATTAGAAGCGAAAGTCACTTTACTATGGATGGTTGCTGAAAGATTTTTATACGTCGTATCGGATTTTTGAAAAAAAAATTTCAGATCTTTTTGGAACTATTTTACGATTTCGATTTTTTTTTTTTATCGGTAGAATGAAGAGGAAAAAGAATATATTGCGAAAAATCTGAAAAAAAATTCAAAAATCCAATTTGACATATAAAAATGTTTCAGCCACCATCCATAGTAAAATGACTAACTTCTATTTTGGGAACGATTTTTTTTTGGAAAAAGCTCTAAAACAGAAGCTTAAAAATTTTGGAAACCGCCGTAGGTTTTTTCAGAATTTTTTCAAATTTTAAATTTTGGTCAGTCCATAAAATCATATCTAAAAATTGTAAAAAATTCAAATTGAGTCGAAAAAAAAACTGAGTACTTTTCAAAGTGAGAACAATCGTAGAAAAAATCGCGCGCCAAATCTGAGAGGTCAAAAGGGTAAAACCCAGGTCAAATTGGCGTGGAATGCCCTATATATATATACACGAAATACAGTAAAGTGTTTATTTCCTCTTTTCATGTTATAGAAAAGACGTTTTTAAAATATTAAAAAAGTTCAAAAAAACAAGGCTGAGTTTGCTCGGTCGGTAAAAGTAGGATCACTACGTGACCTTAATAATTGTATGAATAGATCCGCGGAAAATTTTTTCGTTTTACGTCATATCTATTAGACAAACAAAAATTCCTTCTTATGACTAAATTATATTATTAAAACTATACTTATAATCTTGTTATAATATTGTTTCATTTCTATTTACGTGAATGAACTAATTCCTTATTCGGACGTTATTGTACAGCCGTGATTATGATGAATTACGGTTTGCGGTCAGTGCACATGGTCTGATCCTACGACAGTATACACATGTTGTCAAAATCCTCGTATTATAATGTCATATTTAAATATATAGTTTGACCGTAAACCGCAAACGCAGTCGATTCGTCGATTAATCGAGTCCAAAAAATAATCGAATACGACTCGATCGAATCGGTAAAAATTAATCGATTAATCGATTGTTTCGCATTTTTTGAGACGGTGCGTTTAAAACCAAAATTTCATAAATTTCAGTTCGTACTCTTAATGGCGGACAAGTTTTTTGTTGATTTATAGTTTGATTGGAAATATTTTTCAACTTCAGGCGAAAATGTTCATTTGTTTTTCACTTATTATATCAACAGTGATTATAATAATCGATACTTTAATCAGGTGAATTAATATTGTATTGAGTCGTTCGTGGAAGATAAAAAAAAAAAAAAAAAAAAAAAAAAAAAAAAAAAACAATTCTTGGCAATTCTTAAATTATTTAATTCATACATCAGTTGTGATCGTGATTTGGGGTTGAATAATCTGTTCGTTTTCTCCTTATCGATCTAATTTCAAATTTTCCTCTTTCTTTTCTTCGCATTTGCAGAATATGCAAATCCATTCCTCGCAAATACGACGCGTACAAAATCTTGCAATTCATGCTATGCGAGATGACTACATCATTTCATATAATATTGTCTTTTCTGCGGAGACTGAGTGAAACTGTTGTATTACGCTTGCATGGAAAAGAAACCGCGAATGTAGAAAAACTTCGAAGAATAAAAATTTATCGGTAACGGTATTAACGAGATATTTCAGCAATTTCCTCCTCGAGAAGATAAAGGAAAAAAAAGAGAAAGGCAAAAGAAATGTGCTACGCCTGCTTGTGCTGCATATAAGGTTCGAAAACTACAGATTCACGATATTATTATTATTATCATTAATATTATTATCATCCGCGATCCTTTCGCCAAATAATTTGAGTAACTTTTTTTTTTCCCTATCGTCTGTCGGACAAAGTTTTTTCGATTCTGTTACATATATAAATGTATATATATATACTAGGGTGGCCCAAAAAAACCAACTGATTTTTTTCTTTTGAGTTTCGTGTGACAAAATGTTAATTTTTGATGTTTTAAGAGCCCACTCCAAAGGACAGTTAAAAAAAAAAAAATTTAAGAGGTCGTTTCACATTTTTTAAAACATCAGAAATCGTCAAAAATCGATTTTTTTCAATTTTTTTCAATTTTTTTTCTCGTTACGGTATAATTTTATAGACAAAAAAAAATAAGTATCCGAAAGTTTCAGTTTAAAATTTGAATTTTGAAAGGTCGCTCATAATTTTTTTTCAATTTTTTTGGTGCATTTCTTTAGATCTTTTCGAGCGACCTATTAATATTCATATTAAAATTTCATAAATTTTTTTTCTTCAATTTAGTAAGAAAGAATCGATAACAATGCACCACGACATGAATTAAAAATGAAACAAAATACTGAAAATATAATTTTTTTAATTTAATTTTTTGACGATTTTTGACGTTTTAAAAAATTTGGAGCAATCTCTTAAAATTTTTTTTTGAGCTGTCCTTTGGAGTGGGCTCTTAAAACATGAAAAACTAACATTTTGTCACACGAGACTCAAAAACACGAGAGAAAAAAAAAAATAGCCGGTTTTTTTGCACCACCCTAATGTATACGCATTATTAACTATTAATTCTAAAAATCAGAAAACAAAGAAAAATTGTATATTCTTTATTCGCGCAGTAACGCAATTTTTGGTCATCGAAAGGAAAAGGGTTTCTATTTTAAAGGAATAGCGCAACAGATCGTCGAATCGCTCGTTTCAAATTATGTACCTACTAAGTGCAAATTTAAGTGGTGTTAATAATATTTATATATTTGTTCACACGTGTGCGGTTCTGGACGAGTGTAGGTATGCGCCTATACATATAACGTTTTATAACTCGATGCTGCAACATGTTGCACGTTTTGTCGTGTTTTAGGATTTTTTTTTGTGTTTGCGTTTTTTCTTTCTTTCTTTTTTTTCTCAGTTTTGTTTTTCCTCCTTTATCCTTACGGTCCACAGTTGCGTTTCTCCTTGTACTCTTTTATCTCCCTGTAAGGCTCGTGTCTAGTTTCTTTGTTTTCTCAAAAACCTTACCCTGCAGAACTTTTATGACAGTCTTTTGGGTGCAATCTGCACTATACGCAGTACCAACGTAAACAACTTCCGCTCAGGATATAAAATAGTTTCACTTTTTTCGCCCATGCTAACTGCAGCCATCGCTTTATACGTTGCATTATATGTACGAGTATTTGTCCAGGGTTGTATTATACATATAGACTATAAGGAATGCTATATATATATATTAAGGTGGGCTAAAAATAAAAAAATTAATATTTTTTTTTTTCCATTCGTCACACGTGAAATTATCGTTCAAGATCAAGAACAAAAAAATTCTGTCAAAGTTTGAGCTCTTAATATTAATGTTTTTGTACTTTTCGTTTAAATAACACGGAAGAATGTTTTTTTTTTTTTTTTTTTTTCTTTCAATCTATTTTGGAAATTTATTACTCAACAACGGATTGGGATTATCGCAAAGTGCAATACGCATTATTGTAGTAAATTGAAAGATCTATGAAAAAGGAGAAACATGCGATTTGGTATAAAAAATGTAAATTTTCTTACAATATTTTACGTTAAAAACTTATTTCTTGTAAAGTAATCGAAAATTTTGGGGAAAATTTCGATTTTTCAGTGAAGAAGTTGATACAAATTTTTTTTAATATCATATTCTTTTCATTTTTCAACCATTATTTCATTGTGGGAATAAAAAAATATCGTGAAATTTCACATAACTAACTAACTTTTTTAATCTTCAATAACTTTTGAACCGGTAGATTTACCAAAAAATCGCAAGATACCTTTTTTGTAGATCGTTCAATTTCCCGTAAAAATATAAACTGTTCTTTACGATACGCCAATCCATTTGTCGAGTAATCAAATTGCAAACTAAAAACAAAAATATCGTTCTAGTTTCTACAAAAGCATACTTTATCCAATAAAACTATTTCTTTGTATAATTGCTACGCGAGGTAGATATAAAAATTCGAAATCTAGAAACCAAAAACAAAAATTCCTGTCGACCGGTGTTCCAACTATTCATCAACGTAAAAAAGACAACATCAAACGTTATAAGTAATAATTAAAGATTTTTTTTATCATTCGAAGTATAGAATAAAAATTCATTTATTTCAGCATAAAGTCAATAAAAATAAAAATAAAAATAAGAAAAATTCTATCGATATTTCGGTTGACTATGCTAAACTATCGTACAAAATAATTATATTACAAAAACAATAACCGAAAAAATCGCAAGAAACAAAAAAAATACAAACCAATGACACAGAAATCAAAATGATTGTTTTAAATTGCGTATATAAAAGACGCGTTTTTTAAATCACGAATGATTAATTATCAATCGGAGAAATGTGATAAAATTTTCGCGCCATTTCCCCATCATTTCATCGTATTCACTCACATATTCACACATATTCATTCCGCTTTCCGGGATAATAATGATTTGAGCACGGAGCGAACCTTTTTTTTCTATCTAGGTCGCGCGTTCTTCCCCGGATGCATTAACGCATGCTACATATATGGGGATACCCCGACGATGACGAAGATGACGGATAGTTTTTGACCGACCGCAAAACACGATTAGAGGACCGTCAAGAGTCACGTAGGTGCCAACTATTCCACGTTCTTGACACATATTTTATTTTCATTTTTTATAATCCTCGGTTATTATACTCTCGCGAACGTTTAGCCGCAGGATTTCCATACGGTTAACCGCATTCGCGTTTCTCGTGTCTACTTTGACGCGTGATCAATTGTTGTTGTTGTTGTTGTTGTTATTATTATTATTACTCGTCATCGTCGTCATCCCTGTAATTTATTAATTTTATGGTCCATCGCGATCAAGAGTCGGTAATTAATTACCGATTTACATTTACACTTATTGTTAGCACTTTTTTCTCTTTTTTTGCTTTTCTTTTTTTTTTTTTTTTTTTTTTGGCTGTTTATCATTAAAATTAATTGATTTTTTTTTTCTCAACTTTTTAACAAATTTACCGAAAATTTTTAGGAAAACTTTAAAGAAAAATAAGTTTTTTTTTTTTTCAAAATTATCCCTCCCTGTAAAAAATGGTATAACAAAAAAAAAAAATTTTATGACGATTTCGTTTCTTTTTTTTTTTTTTTTTTTTTTCAGTCAAAGAACCTATTTTCACCAGGATGTAGTAAATTGGCTCTAAACAGCCTGAGTGGATGAATAAGATATATTTAAAAGAATGAAACGAATAGAAAATGAACAAAAATTTTCTTGAACCAATTTTTTTCGGTCGTCCATTGGTGCCACAGACGTATCGTCTCACGTTGGCTTAAAAAATAAGTAAATACATCAAATTTACGATAATTTGTCAAAAAATGGAGAAAAATTATTTTGCCCAAATTTTTTTTCAGAGGATCGTACGCCTCATCCTCCTCTATTTTCTATTCTATTCTCGTTCCTTCCAATACGATGCGAATAATTATAGAGGGGAGGGTGGACCACGACCGCGAGCCCCTAAAAAATTTGGCCAAAAAAAATTTTTCTCCATCTTAACTGCCAAAATTATCGTAAATTTGATATATTTACTTATTTATAGGGCAAAAACAAAATTAAATTGGGTCGGAAGAATTTTTTTCATTATTTTTCTTCTTCTTCGTTGTTGTTGTAAATTTATAGTTTTCATCGTCCGCTTAGGTTCTTTCAGATCAATTTACCATATCCTGGTGAAAATGAACTTTGAGAAAAAAAATAAAAAAAATGAGCATCGAAATTTTTTTTTTTTTTCTTTTTACAGTTCTTTTCACCAGAGTTTCAGAGTTTTTGTAAAATTTCGGTGAATTCGTTCGAAAAGTAGAAGAAAAATGAATTAATTTCATGTGTAAAAAGTCACAAAGAGTAATAACCGGCTCAGGGGAGCCGTCGTACCTCCCCCCTCCCCCCCCCCCCCCCCCCCGACCCCTCGCCCCTGCCCTACATACGTAGGTGTAACGCGTTGATCCGCGACGCTTGAAAAGCTCGAGGCGTCATCCCTGCTTATTATAGAACTGACAGAGAGAAAGAGAGAGAGAGAAAGAAGGAGCCGCGAACCAGGACGTCGAGTCCCATCGCATTGCGTCGTATCGGGTCGCCGCGTCAAGTCGACGTATACATTCGTTGATTTTCCTCACGTACTTTTCTTTTCGATCGTTTTGTTCTATTTCCTATTCTTTTCATTCTTCTATACTTCGTTGGTTCGTGTTTTTTTTTTTTTTTTTTTTTTCATTTCTTTTTTTTTATCCCCTCACACTATTCTCTTATTCGTCATCTTCCTCTTCCTCTTCCTCTTCTTCTTCTTCTTCTTCTTCTTCTTCTTCTCTTCTGTGTTTCTCAGAGGGAAACTAATTAGAGAGAACCTTTTGTGTGATCAAAAGCAATATGCGGTGATCTAACCACCTCCTTCGCAACTTTGTTGTCGTTGTTGTTGTTTCTATTTTTTCGTTTTTTTTTTTTTTTTTACCATTTTTTTTAACACTCGTATTATACACATGTACGTAAGGTGTAATTTTTCTTCTATTTCTTCGTCAACTTTGTCCCATTTTTCCGTGCTGATTCAACGTAATTCGTTTAGTTAGAACGAGAAAAACGAAGAGAACGAGATGAAAGAAACTATTAAAAGTAGGGAAAAAAAAAATAAAAAAAAAAGAAAAAGCAACAACCACACGTGAATCATCGTAGTACCTAATAATATTTTAATCCTTGAGGATAAACGCGTCGAAAGAGTTTTTTTTTTTTTTTTTTTTTTTTCTCAGCGAAATTTTCAAGATAAAAAATTAGGAATGAAAAACACTGGCATGAATAAAGAGGATTCTTTTGAAAAGTCTGAATTCTCATATGTTTGTCGATGAAAATTTTCTCGAATTTCGCGAAGGGTGAACGTGGGTGTAGCGATTTTCTATGTAGGTACATAAATATAACGTAACAAAGATTTAATTAAACAACAATATTCAATGACATCTATAGGAGAGATAATTAATTTTCACATATATAGTATTTATTTTATATACGGTGATACTTCGGCTTATTCATTATATAGTACTGATCGTTTAATTAACAATTAATGGTAAATTATCATATTATGTATAGTAATGATCATGATGATGATTATAATAATAATAATAATAATAATAATAATATTTTATATCTATATAAATAATATAAAATAATATGTATATATATATATATATATATATATATATATATATATATATATATATATATAATAATAATTAGGTACACCACGTGCAGTACTTGTATTATATCTATATATATGTATAATAAGCTCACCGCTTTCATCGCGGAGATATTTCTTTTCAAAGTTATTATTGTATAATCATTATCGTTATTGTTTTTCAAATTCTACTATACATATATACATACATATATGTATAGTAGTTTATTATTAATTACGAAGAGTATTTGGTATAATATTTACATTACGAAACAAGTTTCACTTAAATTAATTATGAATATTGTTATTACTGTTATTATTATTATTGTTGTTGTTCTTGTTGTTGTTTCTGTTTTCATTATTCTTATTATTACTATTATTGCAATATTAGCAATTCACGACGTGTATGTACAGTTGTACATGCCTATAATCGAAAGTATATACGAATTATCTTCTGTAAGTATAGTTTTCAAGGGTGAAATATTATATCAATTATACGCGTATAATTGGTTATTGTGAAAAATGTATGTAAGAACGAAGGTATGTTTGAATTTTTTAATTTTTCACTTTTCAAAAAAAGTTGTGAAGAAAAAAAAAAAATAAAAAAAAAAACAAACAAGAAATGAAAGACTGTTGGACTCACAGCAGATGAGGTGCAGACTTTTGAATCTAATTAAAAATTATTACTTTATCCTTATAATAGATATTTTTCTAACTAATCTTATTGACCCTTGAAGTCTACCCTTACACTCCATGTTTTTACTAATATACATACCTAGACGAAGTATTTAAAGTATTTAATTACGTGAAAGTACGCAGGCTGCAGCTGTCCTATTTGTATAATACATAACTTTGAATATTACATAGATTCGTTGATACGTTATATCTACGTATTATTTATATTTATATATATATATATATATATATATATATATATACCTACCTAAAACTATTTAATTTGAATTATAGAAACTGGGATTTGTTAGATTTTTGGTTGTTCTTGGTTTTGTTTTTTTTTTTTTTTTTTACTTTCTTTCTTTCATTCTTTCTTTTTGGCATTAATGATTGACGATCCTCTGTGTATTTTATAAACTCTGCAGAAGGTCCGCGCGCGAATTAACCTTGTGAAGATTTTAATTTTGAAGTACGTATATAAGTTAAATATTCAAAAAGGGTTGCTGCAGAGAGAGGATCGTCTTCAATATGCGCTGCATATTGGAAATGAAAATATTCTTTAAAACTCGTACACGACTTTCTTCGTTCATATAATTTAATTTAATTTAATAATAATAATAATAGTAATAATAACAATTTCCCATTCCCTATTATAATACTTTCGCGAAAGTTATTTTATTATGTATATAATTGTACACCCATAGCAAGCACTAAAAATAAGGAGAAATATCTCAGGATTCGATATATTATATATGATATTAGGGTGATCCAAAAAAAAAAGGTCATTTTTGAATTTCGATTTTCCCACACCCTAAATCGAATACAAATAATTGAAAATGAATTCCTTAATTTATTTGTTTCCTGACCAATTGCACTTCCTCTTAATAAAAAAAAATAAAAAATGTCACATTCCGAGGGTGTGACGTGAGATATAAAAATCTACAAAAATTGGGGAATTGTTTTTGAATTATTTGGAGCCTATTCAGGGGGTAGAACAATCGAATTTTAAAAATGATGATATTTTGAACCACCCTAATACATACATATATATATATATATATGCGTTTACAGATTGTGGAACCGCTTGAGGTGCTTCTTCACATTTGGTACTTAAGCTGATCGTAGTACATCGTTGTAGGAGGTGGCGTCGAGGTGTGGGCGATGTTATTCGCCCCGATGGTCATGTTCGTTACCGAGGTGGGAACGTTTAGGCTGCCAACCGAGTTTCCGAGGCCACCAAGGTTCCCCAGGTTGCCCAGGTTACCCAGACTCAAGGCCCCCAACGAACTCAGGGAATTCAACGAGCTCAGAGAACTCAAGGGGACCGTAGACGGTGGTGGTGGGAGGTAGGATTTCCTCTCGACCAAACCACCCCCTGAACTGCTTGAACTCGAGCTTGAACACTGCATGCGCATACCTGCAATCAAACGATTTAGGAGAAATTAGATGCTGCAGAGAGAATATATGTGTGGGAGGAGGAGGAGAAGGAAGAAGAGGACTTTGGTGCCTTGGTTGGTTGTTGGTTGTTGGTTTCGTTCGTTCTTATGATCTTCGAGCTAATTCTTCACTCTTCTTGGATTCTATTTGAAAAATGGAAAGTGGTTTAACATCGCCTGATAGGGATCAGTCGTGTAGTGCATGGCCTCGTTGCTGGTTGGGGGTCACGATGATGACGATGACGAGGGACGCGAAGGGAGTCTCAATCTCGAGAGCTTTCAACTTTCAAGTGCGTTCCACTTCATGTTCCTATACTAGGTATGTATTCCAGTGTGGAAACCCTGCACTGTTACGGAATGTCTTCTATACTTGAATATGTGACGTACGCTCGCGTGTGTGTAAAGGCCACGTAGGTACGGTATGGCGTAGATACAAGTTTTGCTTTGGAGTGGAGGGCCATTTTTGGCAATTTATGACCATCTTAAATTAGAATTAATCGCGACGAAAGACGATGAACAAGTTGAATACGTGTGGGTACCTACTATGGGTATATGCTTATTATGGAGGAAACGGAATTCACTATTTTTCAATTATGCATCATGCGGTTGGATGAGCTGTTTTAGCGTAAACTTGGTGACTAAACCATTTCCTCGGGACGATTTATAGTGAAGTTGTTGATTAGACCAGACCTTTCAGACACTTCATAGTGTCTCGTAGGTAGCAACGCTTAGGATTCTTTGATGTGCAGTTAATTGTGTGTTCTATGATATCGGTTCAGTTTTCGTCTACGCAATCATCTACATCATGATTCAAAAAAGTTGCTTTCTCACTCTTCCGAGTATCAAACTAGGGAATTTTATCATTTTGATCAGTTCCTCAAGGAACCTGTGATACACAAAATTCTATTGACGTTAAAAAAAACCCTGGCAATTGGGATCCAACAAACTTTTCACATTCCAATCATTCACCTTGAGTTCAAGTTATGCTACACATACCAACAATAGTTGACTACGAATGCAAAAGCAAACTCGTCATATATATTTTCTCTTCATTCTCTATATGTTCACTCATTCTGACATCCATCTGCTTCTAAAGTTGATCCCGATCGTAGGACATCTTCACATCAGCCTGCGTGACTATTCCAGTATCTGTATTGACAATGATCATCGATCATGCATAGAACAGAGTGTCGATGGGCAACACCACGTGGATGTATACAATCGTTGGGTATAATATATTAAGCGCAAATGCGAGTGTATGGTGCAGGGTTATAGGCGTCGCGGGTGGTCCTTGAGGCTCGCTCTGAGCTGCCAGTCAAAGTCTCTCACGGACTCGAATGAGTGAAATGCGCTAGCCTCGCGCGCGTTTTCCCCGCTTGAGGCGCACGTGGGGCTGTTGCTGTTGCTTTTGCTGTTGCTGTTGCAGCTACTGCTGCTTTTGCTGCTGCTGCTGCTGCTGGTGGTGCTGTGGACCAGCCAGCAGGGAGGCACGGAGACAGGGAGGAAGCGCCATGTGCCAGGGAATTTTATACCCCGACAGCGTCCGTACTCCTTTTATTTTTTATTTTCCCTTTATATTCTCTTTTTCATCCGTCAACTCCTTTTTCATCTTCGGTTTTCTTCTTCCCTCCTTTAGCATCTATTTGCCACCGCGTTTCACCTCGTCGTCTTTCACTTCGATTATTGCATGAGGTTTGATCTTACGGTACGTTGTAGGTATGTCATACGCACGGTGTATGGAAGTGGTAATGGTTATGGTGAATAGATCATGATACGGTATAATCATGAAGGAATTTCAGAAAATGGGGGAACTACCGTAGATATATATCAGTGCTATGTGGGTTTATAGAGTCACTCGATGAAATCACGTAGAGAGTAGGTATAACAGTGGTTTTTTCATTTTTCTTAGATGACGTCGCAGCGCTGTCACATGACGCCGAAGGAGAAATTATGAAACGATCATGTTAACGTGAATAATTCAAAATAACAATACCTAATCCACGTAACCAATGAAATGGAACTACACCCGTAGCTGAACCAATAGTCTAATCTAACCAATGAAATGAAAGTACACTTGTGACTGAACCATTAACCTAACCTAACCAATGAGATGGAACTTAATCCGTAACTGAACCATGAACCTAACCTAACCTAACCTAACCTAACCTGACCAATGAAATGGAAGTATATTCGTGTCTGAACCATTAACCTAACCTAACCAATGAAATGGAACTAGATCTTTAAGCGAACCATCACGTTATACACTGCACAATGCACTGTGTACTGGATGAATTGCAGAGTGTGAAACTATGTCGTGGATGACGTCATGAGGACAGTGAGACAGAATGAAAAGAGAAAGAGAGAGAGAGAGAGAGAGAGAGAGAGAGAGATTTGCCAATGTTTGCAATTAGACCCGATTGTGCCAGAAATATCCACGACTTGAGAAAACAGCAAGAACGAGGATCCGTTGGTTTACGTTTCGTAAAGAAAATTGCCCAACTACACAAGCTGCTGGCTGAGCCGCTGCCTACGGCGCCCATCTCAAATTCCGTAACGCTTTAATACGCCTCCGACTCTGTTAAACGCCCGCGACTAAAACGGATTTAAAAGAAACCGTGTCCCGATACATTTTGCGACTCATCAGTCATCCTCGCGCCAACGCGAGGTGCCTGCTCTTGCAATTTACGATCTGACGTTTGGAGCGTTTATTCGATTATACGACGTATAATAGATTAATTATTATAAGTCCTGCCTTCTTTTCACCTCGATCATTCAAGTTAATTGTTTAGGTAGGCAAATAGTCATTTGTTGTACGGATCTTTGTGACACAATGACAAATTTTGAGGATCCTTCTCTGACTTGAACCTTCAAATAATTATTGCTTGGAATTTTGTGTTTATAACAAACACACGATTCGTGCAGGACTTTCGAAAACTTGAGAAAAAATCTATTTAAAAAAAAATCGAAAATCAAATTAGAACCTGAGTGTTTTCCGGCAATATTATTATACGTACAGAAATTTATAGAAAATTTGTCATCGATTCGTAATTTAGATAAAATTTCTATCAGATAGATTATAACCCGGCAATCCTTCTACCTGGACACTAAATTTTCATCTCAACTTTATAACGCCACCACCGCCATCACCATCACCGTGACCGTTTTGTGCATGCCGCGGGTAGTCTACATCTTTCCGCGTCTTGTGTAGTAGATTAGGGAACATCTTGTTTATCGTAGTCGTAAATATTTGGGCGATAAACGGTTTCGGATCACACTTATGCCCGCTAAGTAAGCCACACCGCCAGCTTCTCCGTCCACGGATAAATACATGCACGCCTTTATGTATGTAGCATCTATGAATATAGGTACATATAGATATAGTTAGTATACCTACGGATTTCTGCTGTTCCTAGTGCGGTTTTTCATACTTGCATAGCTACAAATTTTACCACGATTATGTTCGCACGTTTCAGACTAAACCGCGGTCTCTTCAACATGGTTGGTAACATGGATATCGCATAGATCTACACTGACCACTACATAGTCTTGTCTATGTGGATCTAGGGTGAAATCTGATCACCAGAGGTACAGAGACTCTACATTCAAGTCTTTGTTATAACTTCATCGTTGGTTGTAGTAAAGTGTTTCGGTCAATACGAGATGCAGTTCGTTTCACTGTTGGTAGGTACCTAAACCTAGATTCCAGTTCCATTTAGTCAGATAGTGGTCCAGGTACGTGAGATCAAAATACACTTCATCATCATCATCGTCGTTATTGAATATCGCGCCAACGCACCTTTGGAACGTTGTGGCTAAAGGATTATGGGTTGAATCGTTTACGAGGTTGGCGCGAATTGAGATCGAGCTTCTCCAGCGTGCTAAATAAATCTTGTCCTACCATAGGAACATCGCTGCAGCAGCAGCAGCAGCAGCAGCAGCAGCAACGGTGGTGGTATAGGTATACGAAGGAGAGGATGAGGAAGAGTGATGGATGTGAGTCGCGACAGCGTTACACGTGTTAACTTTTCTCCGGGGAGTTACGAGAGTACGAGAAACGGGGCGTGACAGCCCCGTCACCCTGGCTAATAGGCCCTGTCAACCGTCCCGGAAAGTTACGGAATCTCGCACCCTAAGTGCGCCCGCGACAAACGCTTCAAGTTCCTTTGCCTCGCGGACGTCGTCGTCGTCGACGTCGCCGTAACGTCGCGGTATCTTCGGATCATCGGGTCCGGCAGACGCACGACGTGAGCTTCGCCCTTTCGAACATCACCCTCGTCATGCACGAGCTGCTGGGTGGGCGACGGACGAAATGCGACGATGTCTTCGGCTCGTTTCGTGACGTACTGTTTCACGTCGTATCGGGGCCATGTGGAAAATTTGTTACAGTTTACGAGCTTTTAGGCGCCGGACCGTGAAATTTGAAACTGTCGACAGCACTCTGTTTCTTGTGGAAAAATCTTTCTCGACCATCATATCGTTCGTATGGACCAAATGCAGCAGAGGAATCACGTATAGGTGTACCAAGAGGAAACGCATCGGGTTATAGATTCTGTATTGTTGTAACTTACAAGTTAATTACTGCACACCATGGATCAACCATATTCCGATTTTTTTTTCCCTTTCATTCTCTTTTTTTTCTTCAGAATGAGAATTTATTAAACCCCGAATATGGTTGTCCGAGATTTAAAATTCCTATTTCATAAAGTTCCCGAGTCTCGATTCGTACCGCATATATATCACATAACAATACATGGAATCATGCATATACCCGGTAAAAGTTCTAAGCTCCCGAGTGAAACGACCTAGTTAACCTCGTGTGACTCACCGTCCAGCCGCAAAGCAGGATGCGAAGTCGGTACAACCGGCAACAAAAACACAGAAACAACACCACATACTTCCAACAAATGAAAAATCTTACCGTGATGATCCGTGTTGTGGGTACTGGCTACCACGGAGGTTGCGGAGTTTGATGATCCCGCGATTCCAACTCCAACCGGAGTCTGGCATCCGCTGTGGGTTGAATTCGAGCTAGAATTTGCAATAGGGCTCGACGCTGGCTGCGGCTGAGAATGAGAATGTCCGTGCGAATGTCCGTGCGAATGTCCATGGGAATGGGGGTGAGAATGCTGCGTATGGTTATGTGCGTGAGAGACCCCAAGTCCGGTCGATGATCCGCCGGTCGATGATGCAGATCCCTGCTGAACGGACCCCTGAATGTTGTATATCGGTGCAGGGTAGTAGTCCTGGTGATGGTGTGCCGGGTTCGGGGTCGCCGGGTTCGATCCCGCGGAATTATTGTTGTTCCCCTTGGAGTACATTATCTGATCAGAGTCGCTACCCTTGAAGGACATCTCGGTGTCTTCGGTCTTGTAGGCTGCTAGATCGGCGCCGTTTCGGTAGGGCACTTCGGTCTTAAACGTGACTCCAACACCGCCCTCGTTTCCCCGGGCGTATAGCGCCTCGTTGTTCTTGTACAAGTGGTCCCCGGTCTTGTACGTGACCTCGGTTGTCTTGTAGGTGACCTCGGCGATCGGTGTCTTGTACGGCGTCTCGGCGTAGCCCCAATCCGCCGTCATCCCAGTCGTCGGACCGTACATCGCGTAGTCTTGGTAGTTCTGGTACTGGTTCTGGTACCCGTTAACGTAGTCGGCACCAGCTCCCGCCGCTGCAGCTGCAGCCAGAGATCCCTCGTAACCGGGGTTCTGGACGCCGACGGGAGTCGCCGTCGCGAAGTACTGAGGATACTGCGGCTTCAGGGCTTGGCACTTTCGACGGAAGCCTCGTGGACGTCGCCGGAAGCTTCCTTCCTCGAACATGAACTCGCTTGCTGGGTCGATGGTCCAGTAGTGACCTTTTCCTGGCCTACCAAGACCCTTGGGTAGTTTTATGAAGCATTCGTTCAGGCTCAGGTTGTGCCGTACCGAGTTCTTCCAGCCTTGGTACGCACCTCGGAAAAACGGGAAACGCTGCTGGAGGAAGGTGTAGATTTCTGATAATGTTAATCGCTTTCCTGGGCTCGATTGGATCGCCATTACTATCAATGCTATGTACGAATATGGCGGCTTTTCCTGACGACGTGCTCCGGGCTTTCGAGGTACTTCCGACGTCGATTGACTCACTTGGGATAACGGGCTTATCAAGGACTCTTGGAGGCTCTGGCTTCCACCGATACTAGAACTTCTTCCCGAATTAACTCCGCTTCCTCCCGCCCCGTGTGATTCCAGGACGTTCGGACCACCCTCCGACTCATTCTTCATTATCACCGAACTACCGTGGAGCAAAATTTTGAAGCCGTTATCGCGTGAGACGCGTGTCTCACTATTGGTATCAAACTAACGAACTACCAACTCTATCCACTCGTAAGTTTTTTCTTATTTTTAGTTTTGATTCGTCAAACTCGTCCCGGCAACGACTCGACGCACATTTCTTATTGTCAGCTTTTTTTTTTTACTCTTTGTGAGTATCTGTTCCAAGTCTTCGACCCCTGAACGTAGCTTCACAATCACTTTTATACTTATTATGTCACTTTTTTCCACTAAATCAGTCTTCTTCACACTCTATATAATCGTTGGCATCAAATCCACCGTTCACTGTTAGACCCGTTTACACACATTGACAAATATATATATATATATATATCTATTTATATAACAGTATTATAAAGTTTTTTTTTTTTGTCACGTAAGCACGAATAAAAACTGTGATAACACCATGTCACTGCAGTCGGTGAGTACACGTAGAATTAATTGTATAAATTAATTAATGAGTACGTCGAGTGAAGCTGAAGGTTCGTCTTCAGCCGCGAGTTAATAGGTGTGAGAAAAAATTTAATTCATTTTGTAACGATGTTGCAATAATTGTTTGCTGAATAATTATAATTGTATAATTTTCGGTGGTATAATCGGAGTGTAAATATCGCCCGCCTATATCAGGATATCTATCAACTGTTTACGTCCTTCGGATATATCCAAACATTTATATTCGAATACCCGTATAGCAAGGTGTAGTATAACCGTAGCTCGGACAATGGCTTGAGTTTGTAATTATTTATATACGAGTAAATTGTTTGCGCGATCTTTTCCCCGGGAGTAATTATTTAGGTTCGACGCGGCGGGGTTCGTGGTGGAGACTGGCTGCTGAGCTGCTCCCACATAAGTGTTTCGTCTCACTAAACCTAAGTCACACTTCTTTACTCTTACAGTCACGTGGCTTCTTATGGGTGGCGACCAAGGCGTGGTCAGATACGCCTACAACCGTCTCACATATCGCAGCAGTCTTATTTCTTCCTTCTTTAACAACGCCGCCGATAGGTTATATTCTCGCCATATATATATATATGCTTCATCAAGGAGAAACTAAGGACGACGGTTATCCAAAATTAATCGATAAATTATCGTTTGGCTTTCGCTGTTTTTTTTATTTTTTTTTTTTCAAATTTCATCATCATTCTTTGTCTTTGTATGGTTATCGTGGTGATCGAAGGTTTTTAATCATCTTGGGGCTAATTATCAATTCTTTTTTGCGCACGTGTAAGGATGGATGTCCTGTTTTGAAACTGATCGGTTCTCTTGACTTCTACTCTGTCCATTAGAAGATTGAATCGCGATCTTGAATTGAATCGGAAAGTCAAAATCGATTTCATTGTTCCACCATCATTTCTCACGTGGAGAGTAACGATAAGTCAGAGTCCACTATAAAACGAGAAAAAAAAACATTATCCCAGGATCTTAATTTCCGTATGATATGAAGGAATGTTTCCAGTAAACTATCGCAAAGTTTTAAGATCCAGAGATCATCCAGACTCGGCGAAACGAGTTTAAACCCAGAAAAAGCAGCAATAAGTCACGTAGCAGGTCTGCACACATCAGACTTTTCAAAAGCCTGATGTAAAATACCGTCGTCGTCGTGTGTGTTTAAAAACGCATCGGGGGATTCTATCGAGCGTGGGATTCCTCGAGTCAGTCGATTCGGTTTTCCTCAGTCAGCGGATGGCGATGACGAGGGGCTTGGAAGACTCGTCGACTCTATTCGTCGAGAGCAGAGCCAGTCGTCGACGAGCCGGAGGTCCAGAGTTACGCCCACATCGTCATCCCCGACGTTCTCTTCCAACATCATGATGCAGCTCGATCTACTCGGGACGCACATCCGTTGCAGGCTTCGCCATTCTTTATTCCACGTATCGCCTTCGCACCATCGACGAAATACTCTAATTGGATCGATAATTAGCCCGGCCGTATTCACTACCGTCGCGACGTATATATAACTGTTCGAATTTATCTCACCAGATGACACGTACCTACCTACTTCAGACTGTCAACGCGTATATAGATACGTGGCTTATTGTATTGATTGCAACGACGACGCGACGTGACGACGATCGATGAATATAATTATCGTTAGTCGGATCGAGATCGACCAGCAAACCGCTTTTCGGAACTTCAATTCGCTAATTAATCTACATGATTGATTTTTTGTCGCGTAATTTTTTGTGATTTTTTTTTTGTTTTTGCCCCCTCCCTTCCCCTATCCTTGTCTTTTGGATTTCGTGTGCAATAAAAACCGTATCAACACGAATCGTGACCAAATGTTGTATTGTATATGTATAATAATTTATATTATTATACCGTGTGAACTTGGATTGTATATGATAACTTTTAATTATACACGCCGACTGCTGGTTCCACTGATTTTTTTTTTTTTTTTTCTAATATTCAGTGGGATCGGATAATGTTAAAATGAAAATATAATATATCGCGATCGTGAGTAGTGTTCAAACGTGTATAATTTACGGAACGTGAAATTAATTACGTTTTTGGCAAAATTTAATTGTATAAATTCAAGAGCTAATTCGCGTCTTTGAATATCAATTCTGATTCGTAAAATTTTTATAAACCAAACCGGTATAATCGTGCATACTAAATGTGCGTGAATTGAAAATAATAATTCTAGTATAAGATATAAACCAATAAAGTGAATAAGGAATGAATAAATAACTTTTTAAAATATTATTATAAGGTGTGAATTTTACCGATAACGATCGATTCGATAATTCCACAATCTCTGGATCATCTCTCGGCTATAATCTCTGCCAAAATCATGTTCGAGTTTCCTCAATTAACAACAGCGGTTTATCCATCTTGAAAATTATAACCGCTGAGTGATAATAATCGAGAATAAAACAAATGCAAATGCAAAAAAAAAAAAAAAAAAATTGCACGAGATTGCGATTCTCGCGATTTTCATAGTCGCTGGTGTTGAATCAGGCCGACGTACATACATACATACATACATACATAGCTACAATCCGTTACCAATTCGTTATAGTCATCAACTCATCATCATCATCATGATCTTCTCGGTGTTGGTAGTGGAGTCTTGTAGCCAGCTCGGTTAATTCTCATTTCAATGATGGTGCACGCGGTTCTGTTCCATGCGAGGCCATGAATCCTCGAGTAGTTTGTTTGTCTTTGAGGAAGAGCTGAGCGTACGTACGTACGTTCAAACGACGTGGCGAAAGAGATGCGCCGACCGAGTGCGGGCACAGCGGCCATCTTTTTTACTCATCCCATGATCCTCGTATGTATGTACGTCTCGACGTCTCGCCTCGCCTCGGAGTTGCTGCAACAAATTCGAATCTACGAACCTGGTCTTCGCCCTCGAGGCTTACGACCTCATCCTCAGTCCTCTGAAGCCCAGCGGTTGTATCCAGAAGGATATATGCTCCAGCTAGGGAGAAGGGTTAAAACATTTTCCAGGAGTCCGGAGTCTGAAATTGGAGACGATTTTCTCTCCGCACATCCTTCTTCTTGTCATATTATACCCTTGAATTCGGCATAAGAGAGATCCTCGGTAGCTGCCATGCTTTTGAATTATTACAAGTGCTGATGCTCTATCTCTCTCTCTCTCTCTCTCTACTTTAGCTCATCGGCTATAGTATAATCTCGAGTGTGTTTTACAATGAGTTACACTATTAACTCTTGAGTTTTTCCATTCGCCTATTGTATAAATACATATTATTTACATATAATTATACTGGAAGTCCTGGAATTCTCAGGGAATTTTTCTCAAAGTGATCGATTAAAAAAATTCATTTTTGCAAAAATTTAAAACCAGTATTAATTTGAAAAAAAAAAAAAAAAAAACAAGAATTATTAGTCAAGTATATTTCGACAAATAATAATAAACGTGCCAGTGGTATTTGAATTCTTGGAAAAATCATAGAATCACCTGGAATATCCTGGAATTCTCAGGGAATTTTAGATACCCGGATGCGATCGTTATTTTTCGCGTAAATATGAATGGAATCGCATGTAAAGACCTTGTACATTATAAATAATACAATATAGGTATGCATATAGTTAGTTATTAAGGCGGTTCGAAAAATGGCCTTTTTTTACATTTTGCACTTCTCCGAGATTCTTGTTATACTTTTTCGATAAAAAACGGCTCACGCGAAATTAAGGGCTCGGCTGAAATATTTTTTTCTTATTTTTTTTCTTACCACTTTCTCGACGGCATTGAAATTTCGAAAAACGGCTATTTGCCGGAAATTTCAATATCTAGATAAGTATCCTTAAATTTCTCAGTGACTATATGTTATCTATGACAAATCAAAATTTTTCGTCAAAATCTGACATGCGTCTGATTTTTTTTTACAGTACCAAATAATCTACCTTGAAATTCGTAAAAATTAATCTTTTTATCTTTCAAATATTGTAATGTTTCATTGTTCTTTATTTCTATTGTTGCTTTATATAGGTACACTGCATCATCAAATTAGTATTATTGTTTATTTATGATTTGTTTTTCTTAAAGACTTTAGGAAAATCGTTGCAACGTGAAGTTTATTGGTTTTTAAAAAAAAATATTTTTACTGAAAAATTAATCTCGCGTACCTACTAAGAAAGAAAAAAAAAAAAAAAATCACAAAAAACACAAAAACAAAAAACTTTTCTATCGTCATAAAAAATGTATAACCACCGAATGATTTAAGGATATCTCAATATTGAAATTTCCAAAAATAGACTCTTTTCAAAATCTCAACGTCGTCGAGACAGTAGTAAAAAAAAAAAAAAAAAAATTCTATCACCCCACCCCTTTTGCGTGAGCTATTATTTAATGAAAAGTACCTACAAGAATCTTGAAGAAGAACAAAATCTAAGGAAAAAGGCCGAGTTTCTGATTGCTCTGGCCAGGACATCGTTATGTAACACTGAAAATCCTCAGGCGAGCTACTGCTGATTTATTGCGGGACACTGCACTCGTCGCGCAGCCCTCGACAGTGAGTTAAGGACGAGGGTCAAGGGTCGTGGTCCCGGGAGCAGATAAAAGGGCTGCTGTTTACCGTTACTCTCTCTCTCTCTCTCTCTCTCTCTCTCTCTCTCTTTCTCGCTCTTTCTCTTTTTCGGTATATGTGGAGGTCCTGCACGGGATATTCCTCGTGTTTTGAGCACCCGTGACATTTTGTGTGACACCGTCGAGTGCGTCTCATCCTTCTGAAAAACACACACGCACAGAAAAAAAAAAAAAGAAACTCACCCCCAGCCACGATGGGCACGTGAAAGAAAACAGCAGCGTGTACCACCCCTAATTTCTTCTAACCATATTTACCCCAAAACAAAAATGAATGATTATATCCACTTTGAGTAATTCGTATGGTACATTTGGGTGGAAGGTCAATACTTCGAATGGACGATGTAACGAAATTTCAAACATGCGAAAATAAAATGAGGAAAAATGAATTGTTCGTGATGATCTTGATTTTCGAAAAATTTATCTTTTCGTTTTTTTGTTTTCACATGTTTGAAGATTCGATTTATCGATTATTCGAAATATTGACAATTCTAAACTTTTAACCCCATACGTACGTATTATGTCAAACATGTGAGATTTTCACTGCCCCGCAGCTTGTGGAAGATCTATAATGGATTAATTGGTAAAAGAGTGATCTACGATTCTTATTAAGATCCACGAAACGAAATACATATTATAAGCTGTTCATTTATGACCTACTGCGTAGCTTTAAGGGGGTTTCATAGTCGATTTCGACGACGCCTGCAAAACGGCTAACCCTTTCAGTCACACTTTTTTCAACTCAATATTTTGGTCTCAATTTTGTTATACGACGGGTTTTTGGGGTCGTTGACCACGAATCTGAAGTCGGAATTTGATGGTTTCTAAGTCCAGAATAGCAGATCCAATATGTCGGTGGTAAAATCCAGAAAACTATCAAAATTCGATGATTTTGGCTCAAACTTGTTACTCGAGAGTTTTTTGAGGTTATATGAAGTGAAAAAAAAACCAAAAAATATGAAATTGTAAATAAGCTGAAACCGAAAGAGTTAACAGCGCGATTCCATACTCATTTTCTGAACAAAAACACTTCAACACATCGTCAATTGACGTAGAATTAAAGAAATTGCTCGAATTCTACCAAATCGCAAGATTAAATTTCTAGAATTCCTAATTTTCCGAAAATTCGTTGGATTATTTTTGTTCAGAATTGCGTGCTTAGTCCGTTTTCGCGTTTGAGATAAACGACTTCGATATTTGATGGAGATAAATACGTCAACTTTTAAATCAACCATAGGGCACATCCCTCAGGATTCTTGGTTTTCCGGGGCGTCGATCTGAATATCGCGACGCCCTTGCGAGACTTCCCCATTACGAGGTACAACGCGACAACAAGGTGTCTACGGATCTTGGATGCGGCAATCACGAAGATCAGAGAGAGGTAAAAGCTCCTCGATACCGAGGTCTGCAGGCGGGACAAGCTTCTGGAGAAGACGGTCGTGTCTACGTCTAATACGTAAAACGGCGGTAGCTCGGCTGCATGGCCCACCCAGGGTGCCGTCGGCGGCCATCACACGTGCCGACGCGATGCTGTTTACACGATACCGTAATTTTATACTCCTGTTGCGAGCGGCGAACCCGCGCGCCTACACCTCGAGCGTACCCTAACCTATATCTAATACCACCTACCCAGCCGAACCTAACAAGACATATTCTATAAAAGTGTAACACGGGCAGTAGGGATATCGGCGACTGGTTATGTGGAAAAATATATTTATACAAGGCGAGCATGTTTTACGCGTTTTTATACGCGTACGCAAAGTACACGTTTCTGGGACGGTCGAGTCAGTCTGCGAATGCGCATGCGCGAAGTACCGAAAACACCACTTTTAAGTCTTATGAGTTGAAACTGGTCTTTTCTGTACTCCGCGCATGCGCCGTCGCGATCTAATCCGACATCAAGTGACCCTAACCTCAATTTTGTGCTTCGGTATTTGCAATATTTTTTCTCGGCTCACCTACGATTCGTAAAATGGGCTCCCTATTCAACCGAATAGGACTTCAAAAAGTCTCGACAACCTTTGAAATGTAATTTCAGGCCAAAGACAAAATAATTTTCCCGTCGAAATTGGTCTAACGTTATTCCTACCTTAAGGAGTTCGATTTTTCCTCCTCTTTCCTGTATTATACCAACTGATTAGCCTGCATCATCAGAAACCTTTCTAAATTATACAATATATAGGTATATACATGTAAACAATACAACACAAAACTGTTGTACAGGTACACGATCGTCATCGTTTATTAAGTTTTGAGAAAACTGTATATATATATTAAGTAAAGCCGATATGATTTCGAGTCAAAGATGCTATATGCTAAAACTGATGGTCACTTTCCATGAAGGTACTTACCTTGTAGACACCTAAACAGACGAGTACAGGAAATTGCGATTCTACAGAGTTCTCTCATAGTTCTGTTCTTTCTCTTTTCCCTTCATTCTTTTTTTTATGGAGGGTGGGGGACCGTTTTTTTTTTTTTAAATTCTCGTATCGCGCATGAAAGCTGCTACTAGGAGTGTGTAACATGTGCCAGGAAGCGATTGTCTTCAGCGAGGGGTTATCGGCGGTCTTCGGGTTCTGCTTTTATACAACCTCAGTAGTGGCGACGGGCCCGAAATGCCGCAAATAGGTCTTTAGTTTACAGCTTAAATACCTTAAGCCCCGATGCTTGGCGGAGGCATGGAAACAGGGTAGAAAATGATCCGGAGCTTAGGTTCCTGTGCAAATACATATACGTAAGATATCTGACGAGGCTGAAGTTGGTTACGTTGACGCAACGGAACATCGCATCGGGAAGAAAAAATCATCGTTGTTCAATTTTAGAACGACTTTCTAGGAGTTTGATTTTTGTACTACTTTTTATTTATCATGGTTGATTACATTTCAGACGATCCTAAAGTTGCAAAGTAACGCGATTTTTCCTAAACATATATAACTGCTGTTGTATAACGTTACTAACTTCAATCTCATAAGATCTCGTCATCCAGCGTGAAGATCACTCAGATGGTTTATCAGTTTTAGCTTCATTCTTAAACAATGACGATAACGCTGTGCATCATCATCATCATCATCATTATTTGGAAGTATGAAAGAAGGCCTTGCAGGTTGAGGACAACAACTTTTTGTACCATTCAACACCCTGCGGCGTGGTTTCATGGTCCCTGAACCTGTTATTCTTGTTTCCAGCTGTTCTGGGATTGGTCGAATGTCCCTCTTTTACCGGATCTATGGCTGATGATATATAAATGGCGGATGAATGGCTCTCGAAAATGGAAATTAGACGTCGTTATATATCGTTTCACCGACGAGAAATGATGAAAAAACTTCGCTTACCGCCCCAACATTATATACCTAAGTAGGTACGTACAGTATATTATATAGACAGACGAAATAATGTCTGGACAGTGTTTCTTCGGCAATCTCGATATTTTGCGCAAGTCGAGTCACCTATACACGTATACATTCGTAAGTCGTGCAGCAACGTACGGCCGAAGGTCTTCTCGAAATAACGTTATTTTCATTTTTTCTTCTCTCTCTGTCTCCTTTTCTCTCTTCGTTCCATTTCTTCATCCCTGCAATTGCTTGTATCAATCGATATACTAGAACGGGAATGATTGATGTGAAACTTTTTCAATCATCTATTCCCGGGATTTATTGATGATCGTACACATCATAGACACACATACCTACATACGTGAAATACCGAAATACCACTAAATTGAAAAATATATTTTCGCTTATATGCGGTGATTCAGAAGTACGTTATACGTTACGTTACGTACCTATAATTATCAATTATTTATGTATACTCGATGGTAAACAAAATTGCAGACTTGAAACGTTGAGGAGAAGACAACAAAGACAGAATCACATTATTCAAGTGAAAATCTAAGGAAGAAAAAGGCAAATCAAAAAATTATCCTTCACACAAGTGTATCAACTGCAACTGCCTTACAGGCACGAATGGACTCCAAGACGAGGTATAAGTGTATCCCTGGTTTAACGCCACGACGTGGGGACGGCGAAATAATTTACTCGAGGGGGACCGCAATGTTTAAGCAATCCGGGCTCGCGTTCATCTCACTTTCTTTCGGTCTAGTATTTACCTCACCTCAGTTTCGTTTCGTTTCGTTTAGTTTAGTTTAGTTTAGTTTAGTTTAGTTTATACTTTAGTTACGTTCCCCGCATATACGTAGTTCGGTAAATTTTGTATATACCTACCTACATACACACACACGCACACACACACACACACACACGTTGCACGGGACGATCTTAACGCTATAATTTTAAGTTGTACGTGTATCATACCTACACAACGTTTGGAAACTCCTAGTCGTCTTCAACACGCGTCCAACTGACGCACACCCTCGTCTATGTAGATTTTTATACACTCCTTGTGGTTTCGGCAATGCTCAGGCAGTCGTAAAAATCCAAAGTCGCTAGAATTATACGTATATTGCATACATACATGTCCAGTATAGCGACCATGCAGTTCCTCGACACGTCATCAACTTATTGCCTGATTGATTTTATAACTTTACAAATTTATATGCAGGAGTGCGAATTCTCTGTATACTCAATAGGTAGATATAGCCAATAACAGAAATGGAAATGGATTTTTCTACCGTTTGAAATCGGTTGAAATAAAGAAACGATTTGTTTTTTTTTTTTTTTTTGTTCTTCTTCTTCTTTTCGCCGATTCTCAGACCTAAGTCTGATTATAATTTATTCTCTCTCATTCTATAGCTTCGGAGAAATCAATTATCACAATAAATTTTTCATTTATTTATTCGCACGCTATATACATATATTATGTAGGTATATAGGTATAAGACAATTTCCGCGGAGAGAGTTTATTTCTTTGCCACCGGAAGCTATCCTACCTATAGAAGAAAAATATACGTGCAGCATGAGTATATCTATCTTTCTTTCGAAAATTCCTAACTTCCGTTTTTTTCAACCCAAATTCGCGAGAAAACAAATGTTCTTCATCTTCCGCGGATCGAAAATTAATTCTTCCTCTTCGAAGAAAAATATTTTAGTAATTAATCAAAGGTCAGAATCGTTCTTCGAATGGTTTACTCAGGCTACATATATATATGTTTTTTTTTTTTTGTTTTTTTCGAAGAAAAAGATCTTTCAAGAAACTCGCAAGAAATCGGTTTGAAACGTGATACTTTTCACTGTTCGCCCTACGTAAAAGGTAAAATACAAAAGCATCTCCTTTGTGAGGTGATAATGATTCGAGTGACTAAAATCAGGTTAACCGTCATTTTGTTATGTACTTGGTCTGAAACGCAATGCTATGCATGTGCGGTATAAAATCCTGAGGCTTGCATAGCGGACCCGTACGATCGTCTGGCCCAGATGCGACCAGCTGCGGCCATCTTGCCAGATCACGGACTTAACTGCGTCGTTAACAGTTAACGACCGTTTGTTGAAAGCCACCGGAATAGAACACTGCCGCAAGGTGCGCGACTCACGACTATAATATAATTTACCTATACCTATATAAAAAGAATCTCCCACGAATCATCCCCCGATTATATATACCTACTATTATAGGCATGACGACGACTACGTTGAGGTTAGGAACCAGTACATACATGTTTCCGGACTGTACAGAGAAATTATGCATCATATAACTGAACGTTCATAATTTTCACGTCGCCTTCCATCTTGGAATAAAATATCTTTTTTGGACCCTGATGAAAAACGTGGAAAATTATTTCACGCATCGCCTCTAATTCGAATATTAATATATAATTTCTTAAACCGTGTTATCACACCTCGAATATAACGAGTCAATGAAAATTTGGACAAGTCGTAAAGAGGGTTGATCGTGTATAATTGAGGCGAGGTTCCCCTCGAAAACCGAGGGGGAGCAAAAGAGAGACTCGATATCGCGAGGAGTAGCCTCTTCCAGGAAGCTGCTGCTGCAGCTAACCGGAAGTTATAAATCTCAACTCTTTTCTCTCTCTCTCTCTCTCTCTCTCTCTCTCTCTCTCGCTTTTACTCTCGCTCTCTTTCTCTATCTACGGGATTCTATTGGCCAACAGTTTCCGCCCTGTGATCGTTCGCTCTCAAGACGTAAAATGGACAGAACATATACCGTCGTGCATTGTTTATAAGACGAAGTATTGTTACGAGATGGCAGACAAGAACCATCTGTCGAGGCTGCGCTGCTGGCACTGAGAAAACGTTGCCATCCAACGCGTGTGCAGCGCTCCTTTACGTCTTATAAAATTTTACGCTCGCCGATGACGAACCAAGTGTGCAGTAATTGCATTCAGGCTATTAAACGTGCAGTTAAAATACTTTCAGCGCGAGTTTGCCAGGATTTTGTGCAAGCGAGAAAAAAAAAAACAATTAAACATACTTAAACCCTTGGTTTACGTAAATTTTTTTTTATCAATCTCCGGTATTATTTTTAAAAACTTTCGAAAAATTTATCGTAAGAAAGAATTCATTTTAATGAATTTTCTCCCATTTTTTGTTCCAGTTCTGCAACAACAATTTTCTTTGCCAACTTTCGCATCGATACTGATAATTCAGATTCCGCAAATGACGGTAGCTATCTTACCGTGACTGCAGGATAAGAAGATCGCGGCTCTGACGACAGGGTGAGTTTCCGTTGTATGATAAGTTACCGACGATCGGTAAGTACGATGTCTCTAAAACACCAGCTTACCGAGCATGGGATTCGTTTTTTGTATCCACTTTGGGTACGGTTATCCACGTATCTCGGAACGTAACTCTCGGTTAGTAAACCATTCGATCGATCGCTGTTGTAGAGCGGCTCTTGCTAAACTCGAAACGTGGTTGAAGATGCTCGAAATTTAGCTTATTCGAAACTGGTTCGCCCATTGATTCTCACTAGTTTACGATTGTTTTTTGGAAATTTGCAATTGCAATATTAAAAAATTTACCAAAAGTCTGTTGATCTTCCATGATTTTTAATATTGAAGAGCACAGAAATCAAAATTATATCTATTTATAGTAGGTACCGTAATTTGATAGGAAAAATATTGATTCTTTTGATTTTATATCAAAGTGTTATCAAATACTGATCATCAATAAACTGAAAAAATTTACTGAGCATTGTCTGATCCAAAGTTCCATTTAAACTGCGGAACGATTAAATATCTTCATATTTAATATTTTTGTTTATTTCATTATTACTGTTGTTTTATCATACGTGACTGGATCTTGGGGGGGAGTGTCTTTCAAAAACACTTGTCTTTTGTACTCTGATGAGAAATAACCTAACGTTACTTCGTTGTGCAGCTGTGGACATACTTTGCGTTAAATATTTTTTCATTGTTATAAAAAGATTCCTTTGCGTTTCAATGCGTTGCGCTATGTTTATTTGCTAGGTCTCCATTAGCCGATCTCTTGGAAACTTTTTATCTTCAATTAATATTCCCCAATGATATAGTTTGTTTATGCTAAAAAAAAATGCATACATTTTGGCTTTGCTTTTTTTTCTTTCAGACATTTACTGTACATTGGGTCCTTGAAGTTTCTTATCAGACGCTGATCTTAATGACCATTTTCTGAAGAGGTTTTACGGTGTTAAATCGGCACCTTCTTATTTATAGAAGAGCAATAGACCTCAATTACCAGCCTCGATGCTACGTAGGTTCCTATTACATGCATGCCTGTTAACACGAGGTGATTTCTCGCGGTTTGATAAATAGTCACACTTCATTACCGCGCACGTCATTTGAGAGAACGGAGCTGTCGGTGTACCTATACATTAAGGAAACTGTGAATAATGAAAATACCACAATTACAAACAGGTCACAAACAACTCAGTCGCATCGCAATAATGTCAGAATTACGTTCGCACTTAACGTAGCTCGTCTCGTCTCGTCTCGTCTCGTCTCGTCGCAAGACGCAAACGTCTATAGCAGGTCTTTGTCGGTATGCTGCTGCATGTTAAACCTACACCTATACTTACGCAGATACACTCGGTAATACGAAAAGTATGTGGATGATCGTCCCACACGAGTTGCTTGGGTCCTGCGGTCCCTAAATACTTGATAGAAAGATTTCGAGTGGTCCACTTGGGAGTTCAAATATTTCGAGTATTATATGTATATAGTAGATGGAGTCGTGTAGATACAGGATCGAGAAAGAGAGGATCTGCAGTCTCTCAAGGAATGGCTTAACAAGTAAGATTTAAGGGATCGTGGTATCAGGCCATGATTACGAATATCTGATGTTCAAATTGGAAGACTTCAAATTAATTGATGCAAGATGAAAGAGTTCACGTAAGAATATTTCTTTTATATATATATTAGGGTGGCGCAAAAACACCGACTATTTTTTTTTTTTGAGTTTCGTGTGACAAAATGTTAGTTTTTGATGTTTTAAGAGCCCACTCTAAAGGACAGTTCAAAAAACAAATTTGTGAGAGGTCACACCACATTTTTTAAAACGTCAGAAACCGTCAAAAATCGATTTTTTTCAATTTTTTTTCTCGTTAGGGTATAATTTTATAGACAAAAAAAAAAAAATAAGTATCCGAAAGTTTCAGTTCAAAATTTGAATTTTGAAAGTTCGCTCATAATTTTTTTTTCAATTTTTTGGTGCATTTTTTTAGATCTTTTCGAGCGACCTTTTAATATTCATATTAAAATTTCATAAATTTTCCTTCTTTTATTCAGTAAGAAAGAATCGATAACAATACACCACGACGTGAATTAAAAATCAAACAAAATACCGAAAATACAATTTTTTTTATTTATTTTTTTGACGATTTTTTACATTTTTAAAAATTCGGAGCGATCTCTTAAAATTTTTTTTTTTGAGCTGCCCTTTGGAGTGGGCTCTTAAAACAACAAAAACGAACATTTTGTCACACGAGACTCAAAAAAAAAAAAAAAAAAATACGTCATTACGACATGATCAGAATTAGGTAATTAGACGAGTTCATTTTCCTCTGACTTGCAGCTTGACGATAAAAGATATTCATATTGTTATCTATATAGCCACAGTCCCTGAATGTTTTTTTTTTTGTTTTTTTCGAAAAATTTTCGTTCTTATCACGCCTTCGAGCTTAGAAACACGCACAGACTTCGCTGCACTGTCGTTCACTTCATACAAGTACCTCTACCTTATCTTTCTTGTACACGTGACGTTTTTCGGGTCGTGCGGATCCAGCAAATTTTCCGTTAATTCCTTGTCAGATTTGACCGACCTTAAACGACAACGGAAAAGACGAGACGCGAGGATGCCGCGTAGAGCCTGCAACACCACCCGACATTTGTTTTGGCTTAGGAAGATTTTTCGGTTACCTACCTGCTGAGCGAGAGACGTCCTTTTTTCAAATATCGACAATTCCTTGTGCTGGAGGAAGGACCTTCGGAAGCACGCGCATCTGGAACGACTTACCTACCACCGTTGAGGATGCAGCATCCCAGCATTCCTTGCCGGAGCAAATCCTCGTGTCTTTTATTGCACCCGCCGTATAAGCTTTTATTATATCCATTTTCGTGCGATAAGATTGTTTTTTTTTTTTTTAACACGTGTCCATTCGTTTTTACTCTTCTTTTTTTCTACCTTCCTCTTTCGCAACGGTCTACGAAATTGCATGACGTTGAAATCGACAAAGCGACAGTTTTGTAATATCAGTTTACCTGGAAGGAAATCAAATGCCTGTGATATAACAGCTTTGATTTACCTAAAAATTTACATATTTCTTCTCTAACGAGCTTAGGCATGTATATTCGAGTGAATAATTTCTACGGCTTCCTACGCGGTGAATAGAAGAGGGCTCTAGATTAGCTCAAGATTAAGTCCTACGGTGAGGTTAAATAACGCCACCAGCTAATCTCGTGAGATAAAGATTGTCAGGGACTAAAAGGCGCTCGGATTTTCCTCAAAGGATTAACTTCTTCCGCTTTTGGATGCCTAAGTAGCTACCCTACGTACCCAACCGATTTTCTCACTACTATTAAGTCAATTTTCTAACCTCGAAAATCAAATGAGCTTAAGATTTTCATATAACTTAAACCGCTGAAGGATACATTTTTTTTTTTTTTTTTTTTTTTGCAGTAAAATTAATCGAAACTGGGTATATAAAATTCTGCGAGACCGGTCAGATCTGAGAAATTTTCAATATTCGAAATGGCGGATCTAATATGAAGGAATAGGATTAATTTTTGTATTTCTAGTCCGCCATATTCGATCCGCCATCTTAAATTTTGCAATTCTGACGTCGTATTCGTTTTCAGTAACTTCAAAATTGAATACCATTTTAATCGTCGTTATAAGTCGAGGAAGACTTAATACCTATCTGCAAAACTGCAGAGAAACGAAGAAGAAAGAAAGTAAAAAAAAAAAAAATGAAGAAGAAGAAAAGAAAACCAAAAAACGGAACGGTTGTATGAGTGCGTCGGTATTCTAAAATTGGCCGTAAAAGTTGGAAGTGCAGGAAACCGGGTGGGTGCGGGTGCCGATTGTGACATCAAAGGCGACGCGACAACAGATATACGTAAACCGTTGCCGAACGTGTGCAAATGGCAAACGTTGCGGATCTCACAGTGGCGGGCGATGGATGCTGATGATCGTCAAAAGACCGAAGACGGACGTGCGTAAGCAGCCATTTAGCGGGAAATCCTTGCTAATTTTAATCGACCCCTAAGTTATAGAGTTGCAGCAGCCGCGTACGTATTCCGCGCAATTTCACGCTGGCATCGCCTGCCTACCAACACATTTTAGAAGCTACAAGGATTTAAAAAAGGAGAAAATGATGGTCTACAGTAATTTCAGACACTTCAAATTAACGATAATCTGAACTGGAATTATGGCGATGGTCAATGGTCCTCTTAAGCATCGAAGAAGAAGAAGTCAGACTAATGGTTTTGGACTCTTTCGGTATGTTTTCCTCGAAATTCGCTATTTGGTTAGAGATATGATTTTTGTATACCTGCTGGGTAACTCTAAAAGGAGTCAGACCAGCTCTTTAAAGGTTAAAACCATGATAGAACGTTACGAAATGTCTACTGGCGGTACAGATACCTATAAAATCAATGTATAACTTGTCTAAGTATACATTTGGTCGACCCATTATACATCCATATCCATAGCATTAAATCGTCGAGGGAATATATAGGTACTCATCCATCTATCCTGTATAAAATTCCGTTTGGTTTGATGCCATGGTCCGTCACCCCGCGGGTGTTTTGACAAAAAACAAAGAAACCGGGCACTTCTTCCCCAGCAGCCAGCGACTCTTTTATCAATACTCTGTTCTCTCTCTATCTCTCTTTCTCATTCTCTGTCTCCTTCTTCTCCTTGGTGCTGCAGCGTCACCTTCTCTCTCCCCAATCCTCACCGCCATCTTTGTCATTTATAGATGAGCGGTCATGTGGCTTATCTATCTATCAGAACCAAGTGCACAACCATGGGCGACGCTTACATTTGGGCCTTTTGGTCAGTTTGCACCTCGTCGTCACTGGCAGTGACCCAGTAATTAAAAAGGGACTTTTAACCTTTTCTCCTTCTCTTCTTTTTCGCGTTATGTACCCCGTATCTGGTACATTCCTCGTCCGCCACCCGCGTGGTAGGGAATTGGAAAAGGCGAGCTGCCGACGACGAGTTGGCACCGTAACCATGGAAACGGTCGTCAAGTAGAATGGCCGTATACAGATCTGCCGAAGCTCTGCAGGCGCGATAGGGTGAAAACCCTCCACGTCCGCACGAATTGCGGTTTACCAAATTGAGGAAATCGGAGGAGATTCGACGAGCGATAAAAGACAGATACTGGGAGCTCTTATTATATCATATTGTGATAAAATGAATAGCGTCAACCAATGTTATCGTGAAAACAGTTCTGTTTCATGCTTCATTTTTTTCATCTTCTAAATTCTGCCTTTCTGGAGTCACTTGTTTTTATCCGATTCACTAGAGATGTAAAACGTTGCTGTACCAAGTCAAGATGATGCAGCAGCTCAACAACGAGCTCTGCCATAAGGAAGTGGCCCGCTGGTTAGAAAAACACAAGGTACGTCGCTAATATCGGAGGCTGTGAAAACAGGAGTCGGTCCTCTCTTTCGTACACAGCATCCCAGCCCCTCCTCTTCATCACTCTCTCCCTCTCCCTCTCTTTCTTGCTCTCGTCTTCCCGTTTCGGGAAGTTTTCAAAAGTTCGAAGTGCCAGCCGAGTCGACGAGCCATGACGTTCGACCAGACAGCGTGGCACCAACCCTGACTTGGGACCCCTGCGGGGGCCCCTAATTAACGGCCCGACGAAAGCTCAATACTACCACTACTACTACTATTCTACTCCACGTTTGGACGTGTGAGAGTGCAAGTATAGTTCGCATGCATGATTCCACACTATCGACATTAACGATAACCATCTCATTATACTATACAAGTTCATCGAGCAGGTATTGAAAGCAGTGGAGCAGTTGACGTACGTATCTTGAAGAGAAGGTGCAGAAGCGATGGGATCCAAGATCCAAGGCTGACTTACCATCACACCTAATATTACGATGTTCACTTGGTGTCAGGTGGAAGATGGTAGCCCTGCTGCTGTCAGATTCTGACGTCCAGTAGGTAGGTAGGTAGGTAGGTAGGTAGGTAGGTGTGTGTGTGTATAATGAGTGAGTGGATAAAGGGGCGAATTCACAGACATGAAACCGTAAAGCAGACTATATTAATACACGCTGTGCACGAAGTTTGGCGAGCGAGTTGATGTTGGGGGTACCACCTATAGAGAGAGGCAGGCACAGGCAGATTGGTGTATAATGAATGTAAGGAGGACCAGGAGTAGAGAAAATATATTCTCGAAGAAGTCCTTTTGTGTGAAGTAACGAGAGTGCCCAGTCACGGCCGTCCGTCACACGCAGACGGCCATCTTGAATTCGACTCCGTCGAATCTCTACTGAATTCGAAGGAGAAACACCACAAGCCAACAGTTAATATAGCTGGTACTGTCCACTGTCGGAGTCCAATCGTAATCCATTCGCTATATATCGAAATAACTCATGCCTGCCAACGTGGCACTTTTCATTCGTCTGTGGATGGATGTATAAAGTCAGAGGTTCCCGGGATCTGAATATGGAATGAGTACATTCTTCCCTGCGGGAGAATCAGTGATGGCCGAAAGCCGAAAGGGCTTCAGGATTTTGGGTTTTCAGTTTTGACACGAGGCGATCGTAAGCCGTTGGATAAGCCTTTAAATGGCGATGCGACTTCACTGACACACCTTTGTCAAAAGCTGAAGATTGCCGCGGAGACGTCGAGTTCGCAATTCGCGTACTAACCCTCCGGTCAACCTCGACTTCTTCCTTCTTATTATGCTTATGCTACGCTAATGCTAATCCTGATGGATAATCCCACTACCAGTAGGAAGTCCTGTGTACACGGAAATTTTTCATAGATACAGTATGCTTACGCGTAACGACGTTAATTCGATTCTTTTGCAGCCTTGGTTTCTTGTCGTGATCTCTACTAATTAGGTAGTACAATGCTTATAAAAAACAGGATTAACGATATTTTTCATGTTTTTTTCTAATTTTTCTAAAAAATTATTCATACGTCAGTCACGTATATCTATAATGTAAAAAACATGTAAAAATGTAAAAACAACTGGTTCAATGTCGATGGAACATTTTTTTCCCGTCCATGTTGATCACACTGACAATGAAGTGACGACGAGGTGCTACTTTTGAAGAATTGAAAAGAAAAACATCGGTGTTTTTTCTTGCGCGAATGTAAAGAACGTTCCATGATCCGAATCTTCAACTTTGGAGTTGCATGAAATTAAGCTGTTACGCCTACTTTTAACTTGACATTTTAAGATCATGGCTACTTTTTTTTCGAGTCAATATCCTGGTTATTATTTATAATAATTTATATCCTTCTTCGTAAATTTATCGAGGAACCTTGCAAGCTTGATTGTACATTAATTACACTTTGTAGGCGCAGTATAACCGTGAGTGAGAGAATTTGTTCGTGCAGTATAACAGCCGGTGACAAATAACTGTATTTAGTTATTGTAGCTGGTGCAAGAATTGAAAACAAGTGGGAGGCTTGTGTTTACGGAGGCTTGCGTATATTTGGAGAAGGAACTTTCGCATCGCTTAGCCTGCAGGCTATAGCTATAGGTATAATGGTTGCATGTATTATATATTTCTTGTTAAAGTTAAAAAGCTTGGTAAACGATCAAGTTTTACCCGCTGTTGGTAGAATACCTTCAATTGTCGATCGGATATATTCATAAAATAATAACATACCGTTGTTTGAACATAATGAACACAACCTGGTGTTATAAAAGTAGGCAAAACATACCACCAGCATGGTCTACGTACCTACCTATACAATTGTATATACAAGTTTAGAAATCGCGTCTATGATGGTTTCAATTACGTTCTGATCACCAACTATACTAATGAACGATGAACTATTTATTTCTCTCTGTCTCTCTCTCTCTCTCTCTCTCTCTCTCTCTTCTCATCTTTCTTCATTTCTTTCCTTTTATGTAACAAAAATCCTCACGGACTCTCCTCTAACAACGACCTCTTTATACGTATATATACATATCTATATCTATATATATTTTTCATGTGTATGTATGTATGAGGTGGTACGTGTAACTCGATAGAGATCTGTACTACGGCATAACTGTCAGTCAAATCTTCAGCAGGCTAGAGAAGAAGGAAAAGAGAGAAAGAAAAAAACATGATGGGACCTTTAGACTTCTTTAAAAACTGTAAAACATCCAGCAGCCCAGCATCCATGTTGCTGTCCCATCTTTGGGGATACACGGTCCATGTCTGTTTATTGAAAAAAAAAAAATAAATAAAATAAAACACATATCCCAACGCACCCCGCCACACAGTAAATCGATTGTTTATTTGAAAGAAATGTTCCCTGGGGTTGAACTAATCTTTTTAAAAGGTCATACCGTTACTGTTACAAGGGGTTGCTCTTCAAGCACTTCTCCAAATGCTGATGTGTTTCGACTAATATATTTTTTTCTTCTTATTCTCTATTTTTTCCGATAACTCAGTTTTGTGAAAATCCTACTCAATTGGTAATGTTTCTTTTATCAAGTATCTAGGTTTACAGCCAGGTCACGTGTGTGTATGCTTATAATTTTCTAACCTCCGTTGAAAATTCTTTATATAAAAAATATCATTCGTATACCTATTTTATATCTGCAAGAAACGTAACGTCATGTGTGGTTCAACTAACCGTCGTTGAGGAGACGCACTTTTAGCGCTGGAAAGAAAAAATGAACCAACCGTAACAAAAAAAAAAAAAAAACAAGCAGGTCAAAAAGTCGGCGAGATCTTTTGGCAGCAGAAAAAAATTTTTGCCCTTTGTCTTCATCACCCGGGTAAAGACTGGACTCCCCCTTATTCTCGGTTGGGGTTCTTTGTTTGAGGATAACTCAGCATCCGCTTCCGGTCCCTTACCTTTCCTACACTACTTTGTATATCCGTACACGAATGCACCAACGTTCGCACATCCATGCATGTTTGTATAAGTGTACGTCCAGTGTATGGATTTTTGTGGGAGGGGCAGGCTTGTGTTATACGCACACTGGAACCATTGTTGGCCTAGACACGTGTCTCGCCTCAAGTGTTCTCTTACGTTTTACACGTTAATATACCTGCAATATGTACGTAGATATATTTGCGTTGATTAGTAATTCGCCTTAACGATCCCCCAGAGTCCTTGTGGATATTGGCTCTCGGTTGAATTGGCCGGATTTTCAAATCCCAAAAATCAGTAGTTTTTCTGAGGTACGGTTTTTTCATATCTATGGATTATGCGATTTTTACGAATTTCAAACCTGCAAGCGGGACTTGAAATCAAATATATAACTCAAAAAGTGCTCAGCCGGAAAACAGGACAATTCGATTATTGCAAGAGTCGAAGGGTCTCGTTCTTCAGGCGAAATCTGACGTCGCATATCCTTATGGTGAACCAGCGAGTTCGCGAATGGAATGAATCGCAGCTTTTTGCTCATCTTTGAGAATCAACCGTAAAGTTTTTTGACTAATCTGTTTGATTTCAAGTCTCCTTAAAACTTTGTAATTCATGATAATTAGGAAATCCAATCGAATTTTCAAGTCTTGAGTCCAAGTTGAAATTTCGTTGGATCGTGAGACCGTCGCCCAAGACTAAGTGCGAACAGCTTACAGGGTTGTCTTTTGACCTGTAACCCTGCTTCCGATTGATGGTATGCAAATCTGCGCTACGTGCCAGAGTCACGTAGCGGTAGCTGCAGCACCTTGTTGTAGACCTCTGCAACCATCAGAATGTAGGTGGGTGCATAATCGTACATGCATAGTTGATCCACCTGCAGAGCTGTTACCTGAGGCTGCAGCGCAGGCAGCCGGGGCGTGGCTTCAAAGATTTTAATAAACGAGTAAATAATTTTGGTCACGTTTCGTGCCGCGCGTCGATGGGTTCGGGTCGCGTTGCGCCCTGTCCGAACCTCTCGTCGAGGATCCAGGGGTCACTCTTCAAACAGGATTATATTAAGCTATTTCATACCGAAGAATGGAATCAAACGCTGGGCTTGAAAGATGTTTTGGTAGGTGGTGTGAACTCGCTTTGGTTCACCGACTCGCTTCGCTCGCTCTCTTTCACAGGTCCATCTCAGTCCTGACCTTTACGAGTTGACAGGTGAATGAGGAGCTCTGCCCCTGTTCGAGAAGGAAATCGAAATGCTGCTGCTGCTGCTGTTTCAACCGATGCGCACAGAGACTCCGCGCCTTTTTCCCACGTCCCTTGGGTCTACTTTGCCTCCTTCACGCTCCCTGAGACCAAGTATGTGTACTTATTCTTGTTGCACTTGTTTTTTAACCGAGTGCTGCCGGAATTTTTCCCGTAGTAGTGCTATAGTAAACATACCTATAAAAAAAGCGAACCATTTTTTTTTTCATGTTAAGAGCGATGAGTTTTTTTAAGTGGTATCATCGCCATGTACAAAGGTTTCAAAAATTGAAACGCTATATTCGAATCTTAGTATTCCTTTTTTTTTATTATTATTATTCATATAGTAAAATTATACAATTTTTCGAAAAAAGATACGCAATTCATCGTTTCAAAAAGTTCAAAAATTTCAAAAAACCTGTTAAAAAATTTAAAAAAAAAATCCTATTATCCGACCCTTCAGCACTTGGTTTTCTTAATCGAGAAATTCGCAATCTGTTTCGTAAATTTATAACTGTATAAAATAAAAGGGTCAATAATTGGGTCTAAGCGTGTCGATACCTGGTACACTCACCTTAGTACCTAAGATGGAAAATTTCCATACATATTACATATATGTATATATCGTGTATGTAGGTATAAAGAAGAAGAGATGGAAGAGTGGGCCTATTTTGAGCTCGAGGTGTGAGCCGCGTCACGTCGAACGTACGTTCCGCGACTCTTGCCGCGGCATCAAGTCCGTATAGCCGGTTCCGCGGTTTGTCCGAAGCTTAAGTGAGATTCCACCAAGTTTCACTCATGGTCCCAGCAGCTTCTGCTGACTGCATGCAGTGTAGAAGGGCGACACGGGCCATGCGGTGGCTCGAAATACCGGCGCGCTCTCCGCGTCCTTTTTCCTGCGGTGGTGGCCGCGTATCCTTGAGCCTCCACGTCGCCCTGGCGCATGGCGGTCGGTCGGTCGGTCGAACGTTTAAGCCGCGGGCTGATCTGCTGCAATGCAGAGCTGATGGTGTAGCTTGGAGGGAACGCCTATAAGCTCTGCGTGTCGTTTGTCGAATTATTTTAGCGCCCGATATTTCCATCCGTTCGTCTCTACGCACTACGACGCCTCATCTCCTCCCTACCATCCCCCTTTTTCACGTCCGCTAGTCGAGTCGAGACCCGGCTACGCGCCAAAGTCAACAGAGCTAGGAGCTCGTCGTCGTCGTCGTCGTCGTCGTCGACGGCTACCATCTCGCTCATCCGCACGCTTTTTAGTACAAGGTATACCACATCTACCTCTTATACCGGTTCCTGTAGGCTGCGATGTCTGTCTCACTTTTACACATGTGTCCGGTATGAGGTGAATTCATGATGCACGTTCATACTCACAGCAACTTCAGTAACAGTGACATTAGTTGAACTACGACTTATCGGAAACCAATTTCACTTCATCGTCAAGCACAGTGACATCATCATATGACACAGAAAACTTAGTCGTGAAATAATTTGTTTACATAATTTATACTTCACTGTATTATGGAGTTTTGGTTCGACCGGATTATCGGGGTCTGGATAACCTCGAGGGAACCATGAACTGGCCAGACAGCCTGGCACCACTTACTAATGCTTGTAACGGAGGTGAAAGAGGTCCTAGATACGTCGAGAAGGATTCCTCTCGCGTCTATAGTTCGTTTTTTTAAAGAATCACCTTGTGGAGGAGGTATCCCTTTCCGTAGTTACGAAGGTGAAGTTGTGGACGGTATTAAGAAGCCTGGAATTTCGAGTGAACCTTCGTCCTGAACTCAAGCCTACGTCACCTCCTTCTAGATCCTTGAGGACGTCCTGCGCCGATGTTGCCAGACAGCTTGGCACCAGCCGAGTCTCGAGGGTCTAGCAGGATGTTTCGTGCTGGGCGATGAGAGATCCTTTCGAGAAATGTGGAAATTCTATATCACATGCTCTTAGGAATCTGAAGGAAACTCTGCTCAGTGCCCACCCACCCACCATAGGCTGGTGGTTGAGGATCATGAGAACTAACGGAATTTGGACTTTCCCGTTTTAAGAGGGCAAAGGCGAGGAGTTTCGATTTGAACTCTTCCACTTCGAGGTGAGTCACTCTTCGCCGAGGTCCCAACTCCGGAATTTCATCCTCTGCTGGAGGTTTTGAGATGAATGAAGGAGAAATTCTTCTGGTCATGTTCGTGGGGCCAACAGGCTTCACAGAATACTTAGTTAGTTGACAAGCTGCTGCATCATTTTCATCCCGGGAGCATCTCGACTCTCTTCTCTTGAGCATAATGCCCGATGAATGATCCCGAGAGTTCGCTCGTTCATCTGTCCGTTCATTCGCGCTCGCTCGTCAAACTCTCACAATCAACAAGTGAATAAAATAAAACATGATAATACGAATGAATAGGAGGAAAAAGAATGACAGAATCATCATTCAGGCTCGCTTATAGATGTCGGTTATTCAAAATTCAAAATTATATTCTAGAACGAATCATTGTCTCTGTCACGTTCAGTCCTGTTGCTGATCACTGAACATCCCTTTTTATACCGTTGCAGGAAGGATTCGATGAGAGGCGATTGATCATTGAGGAAAATTGAGACCTGCAGACTTGGATTTCCGCCGCATCGATCATTCGCTCAGCAATACCTGCCACAGAGAAAAAGAGACAGGGATAGTGCTTTATGGGAAATCTATACCGTCTTCGAATATGTCACGTAGGATTCCGCTATGTCTTCGGCTTTCCTTGATGTCCAAAGCATAATATGCATATACGTTCGGGACGTGATGCCCGGTGGAGACAGTAAATCACGTAGTAGACGTAGTCCACGTAGGATACTGGATCCACCTATATTCCACGCTTGCCCAAACACGACGACACGTCGTCCTTGGCCCCTCGAGACCCTGTCGAAAGTCAAGAAATATCGGGATTACACATACACGCGTGTGTGATTCGGTGGTGAAAAGACCAAAGCCCCACCGAAAGAGAATGAGAAAGAAGAGGCCTGTTTTACTCGTCAGAACAAATTTTCGGGGTGCTAATGGGGAACGGAAGGGACTCTCGGACACGCCCTTTAACTTATAGCTCATAGCTCTCAGTCTCTACCGCTTTCCGCCTCTCTCGCTCTTTCATCTGCCTCTTAACTTTTTCTTTCATCCAACACACGCTAGTAGTTTCATTGATGTTTTCCATCTTACTTCATAGTTTACACGCATTGTATCATTTGTATCGCTTATTCCAGTAGTAGTTGTTACGGTAGCTCTGTACCATGCGTGTAATTCTGACACAACATAAACGCGTCAATATCCGTCCATATACCTCTCAGCTCCCCATCTCCATGCGTGTAAGACTAATTGTCATCTATAGTATACATTTGTACGAGATTTTCCGTTTTGTGTGCGTATGTTTTCTGATTTTGTTTTCCTGTTTTACTATCATCTCAGTTTTATCTTCTCTCCTTGCTGTGTTGTCCTTCCAAGATATGGTTTACGACTTGTGTCGCATTTCGTCTGATAAGTGATTCCATACCTTTACCGCAATGTTCTTTCCCTGTCTTTTTCCTCTGTTTCTGTTATCCCTGCAATGTTCGAAGTTTCCCTGCGACTTCACAGAGATTCTTCATGATTCTTATCACGATGTTCATGAGATGCGTTCGTCTTATGTCCGCGGGTTGGTTGCTATTCGATAGACCTGGTCATTCGGATAGTCTCGTGGACTGTTTGTAGCTGTTCACTTCGGTGTTCTAGACCTTGACAGCCCGTAGGTATCTACGTAATTAATGATCGCAATAATCGTCTATTTAGTCTAAGTAAACGCGTAAAAGGAGAAGCAGTGCATATATTCTTCTGTATAGTGAGAGTGGAACCGCCTCGGCTAATTTGTTACGGTCAATTTGTCGCTTCCTCACACAACTGAACTCCGCAGTAGCAGAAGCCGCTTTCCTTTGCAGCTCTTCGATCTTGGCACTCGCGTTTGTATTTTTTTCAAATCTTTCTCAAGACACTTTCTTATTTCTTTCTATCTTGCGGCTCTGTTCTATCTTTTTGCCGCACTGCAGCACCATCAAACAGTTGAACGCTACCGAAGACTAATGTCTTCGGTCTCAGCCCCACACCGCTCTTTTTTCTAACAACCATAACGCTTCCACCGCTCATCCCCATCGCCGACTTCTTCGCGCATTATATATCCACTACCGTATACCCCTGGAAGATGGGTGGGTGGGTATCACCTACCCAGGACTCGAGTGACTTATCGTTCTAGCAGGAATTCCCGACTTTACAAAGTCCTTTAAGGTTCTCTCCTCACCATCTCTCCCCAAAAAAACTTGTCGAAAGCCAACGGATATTTTTAACTCTCGATGAGACTTTTCCCACCCAGTAATCCCTCTCCTCGCTTTTTCCAAAATTACAAGTCTGCACTTTTCACCTTTCCATGCACCAAACCAACGTCAACAATGAATACGAAGAAGAAGAAGTAGAACGAAACGATGTATCTACAAAGGTCAAGGTGGCCATCCATATATCCATCGGTTCGTCTTTCTCTTCTCCACTTTTCTTCTTCTACGTACAGTATTATACCCATCAGCAGAGATCAGAGGAGCCACGACGAGCCCCCCGCAGTAGTTGAGTCAGGTCAGTATTGTGTTATTTGTAAGTGGCCGCGCTAGAGCAGCGGTGGGGTAATTAAGACAAAGATTTGTTTACAGTGGGCCAAACTCTCGCTCGCGTTCGCTAACCTCAGAGTAATGTTTACTCAGACAATAGACGTGTATCCTACTTATCGCGCATCGTGCTCGCGCGCGCGTGACATCTGCCCGAGTGAGTCTCTCCTCCCATACCTACCCACACCCACTCCAACAACGTATCCTCATACGTCTATAACGCCACCATATGTATTAGAATTCACGTTTGTTAAGTATGGTTAAACATGCACGACTTTATTTTTAGTACCTACTTCGCTACCGCATTGGGTAATCGCAATTGCAGCAGGAATTCGATAATTTGTATACCAAACTGATAATTTTTACTCTATTCTTCTTCTTCTTCTTTTTCTTCTTATTTTCTCTACATTTCTTGTCCAACTAAGAAAACTACTGGCTTGTCATACTCACGATTCTTCGACCGGCAAGAAACCGAGACGGATGGACAAAAAAAAGAGGGACTACCTTCAACGTCTATGACGTCAAAGAGGAAGTGGCTTTTTACTATACACCTACTACGGGTCCAAGACTCCTTGTAAAACGAAAAAAGCGGGGGATGAAATTAGAAAATATTTCTTTGATTCAAGGAATATCTTGCAAATCCATTGTATGTATAAAAGTTATTTTAATTTTATCGATGACAGACGGTGACTGTCTTGGAGAATCTGCAGATCTGGGGACAATAAAACTCGACCGAAATTTGAAGAAAAAAAGAAGGATATATCTTTAAATTTTAGGCAAACATTGATTTTCCGGATTCTGCAATTCGGACCTGAAAGACGGATCGAGAGAGGGATGCAGGGCTCACTCAGAATATTGTGTCAATCGTCGGTGACGCTCGTTAGCGGCATCCATCAGACGAGCGGAGAATGTCGCGTCCGCGTCTGCGGTGCGGGGAACGGCAGAGCGGGGGCGACTTCTTGAAATATACGTTCCCCGCCTCTCCTCCACCCCCTTGGATCCGTATCTGTAACCTCGGTATTCTCCTACCTAAATCCATATCACCCTGAACGCCTCCGCAGTTTGCAGAGCAGCTTTTCTTCCTCTGTCAGAGGTTTTCGTCTCCGACGTGTTTCTGCGATCCGCGTGATTCACTTGAACGAATTAGTCAAAAATGACCTAGATCATTGAACAAATCGTATATAATTAGACCTGTATTCACGCGAATCTTCTACTCTCAAGTTGCACAAGTGCCGGATGAAACAATTTTTTTTTTTTTTCAGGGATCACATTTAACGTTACCTGAGACATAAGTGTTAAGTCTCCATAAAAATCTAATTTATCGTAATACACCGCGTGTATACAGAAACACGCTTCCATGAACAAAGGTTGTAAAGAATGATGGAATTATGGTACGAGCCACGTATTATGCCCGGTACGAAGGAGAAGACCAGGTTTGTCGGTTTGGCTTCTATTTTCCAAGGTAAAAAGAGGGAAACCATGATAGATGGATCGGTATTAGCTGCTTCGTTTCACTTTGCCCTACACGCGTATTATATACGTTTATAATACCTGCTTACCTGGAAATAACCAGGGGCATGATATATACCTTTACACGAATCACATGGAGAGGTTTGAAGAATGACTAGAATCGTTTTCGGATCATTCGTGCTTCTTTGTTTTCTCCATTCGTCGAAATTAATTAAGGAGTTACATGTAACTGGGATGGCTAAAAGTAGGGTTATGTTTAAGAATCTTTTTTTTTTTTTGTTTTGTATGTAAAAGTCAAATTTTATTCAACAACCATTATACATCTTTTAAAGTATCACATTTTATCTGTATCGTGTGGAAATTTGGTTGAAAAATTTTGAAACGGTAAAAAAGTTACAGTCGATTTCCTGGGACGTGATGAAAAAAAAAAACTATGCCAGGTATGGAAAAAACTGCTCGACAAGCACTAGATTAATGTGTAAAGTAGCGGAGATATTTCTTGTGCCGATTTTGAGAATCAAAACACTGTTTCGAGTAAAACGCGTTCAAAGTATTGAGTCCAGTTTACACTGACAATGAAATAACTGGTTTATTTTAAACTTAAATGAAATCTTAGATTCCTGAGTCATATGACGTAGGTATATTCCTGAGATGTCGACACTTCCATTAGATCTATTTTTTATTTATTTTTTATTTGCTGTGTCAACCTCATTCATCCTTCTTTTGATACCCTCGTCGCTTTTCACCCGGTCGGTTAAAAAACGTTTCTGTAGCAAAAGTTCCACATTTGAAAAAGAAAAATCGGCAATCGGATTGACGTCTGATTGTTTATTAGCGCCGTTTTGGTGACATACTAAAAACCTATTCATCGCTTTTTGGTGCACACTTTTTTAGTTGAAAAAAAAGCCCATGTCATTAGTTACTTCTCCTTACCTCCAACCTCCACAGCATTATAGGGTATAATAAGATATACGTAACACCATTGACTCGTCTATACCTACGTAACGTAGACATTTAACGGCAGACAAGATTGCCTATCCTTTTGACTGTCCGACTAGTAGGCGCTCGAGGTCCGTTTCGTATTGAGAAGGCACCCTGCGGGGTCGAAAAATACCCCGGCGTAAGCGTTTTCGTTTAAACTCCAATTTGGCGTGAAATACTTGTGTACACCATAGGGCAACGCTCTGTATTGTGTGCACACCACGGTCAACTCGTCCCTTTGTATAATCTGAAGAGCGATTCTGAATGTGGTATATATATATATATATATATATATAGGTATAAGTGTAAGCTTTGGCTAATTCGATCGCGTTTACTGCACACACTGTATGATGAGGGTTGCATTCGCCCCTGGATTACTCTCCATCCCTCTCTCTCTCTCTCTCTCTCTCTCTCTCTTTCACTCTCTCAGTCTTTTACTAGCGAAGAAATTTCCAGAAACAATTGATCCATTGTGAAGCGTTTTAGGCAGCTTCATTCCCATGGAACTTACTTTTCGCATCGAAACACACACACACACACACACACACACACGTGATGCACATGCGCTCACGCTTGAACCAATTTTTACCTACCAATGAAAAGCCGCGCCCCTCCAGGGGTTTTATACTCTGTTGCCGATCCACGCCGTTGGGGCGATTATGCGCAAAGAACTAGGGCTGCTGCATGGGCCACCCTGGCTGACGACGCCGCGACGCCAAAGCCAGGTAGGCTATTATTAGGTGCAGAAGGCATTACGCGTCTCTGTATTGTATTGTACTACCCATTGCAGTCTACACCCGCCTACCCAACCACTGCAACTCTCTTTATGCTATTACACAATGCGATGTAGCTCCAGAGGAACTCTAAGCCCTGACACGCTTCGGTGATGATTCTGGTTTCGGCGAAGTGAGCATTCAATGCCGCCCGCTAACCGCCCGATCATCGCTTTCAGGGTGATTTAAGGAACTGTTGCGACAACTCCCGAGACTCCCCGAAAGTAGTTATTTAATTATTTTCATTCGATCAGGTCTAGTTTTTTTTTGTTACAGCTAATGTTTTTAACGTTTTAGTTAGTTACAATAAATGACAAAAAAAAAAAAAAAAAAAAAAAACGGTCCTTGAATATCTTTTGACATTAAGTAACTTTTGAAAGAGTAGATTTATCCATAAAATGTTAAAAAAAAAGCTCTTTTTCTTTTTTTAGACCGTTCAATTCGCTACAAACATAAAATTTCCCCACGTTATTCAAACGGAACTAGAATATCCCGATGACGCATCTCTAGAAATTATAATACTAAAAGTTGAAACTTGGAGAGCATCTGTTTTTCGTCATTTGGAAGAATATTTTGGACTTGAATTTTGAAATGAAAAAAGAACGATAAAATTGTCCATTTTTTTCATACAGTCTAGCAGATACCTATACACACCAGTCTAATGAATTCGTAACGCCTCGAAGTTTTTCACGCCGTTTGCTACGGGGTTGGGGGTCCTCTTAACGAGCCCCGAGGTTGAGGAGGATGGGTAGCCGGTGGTGCAGGATGCAGGGTCGGCGGTGCCGCGGGATGACATTGTTTACACGAGAGCCACATATGCGGGGTTGAACACCCTAAAATTAGCCCCGAGGCTCGCAAGGCTCATATGTATATGCCGTATAGAGTCGATCCACCATGTACATACAGCGTGCAGGGCGCTGAAGCTATACTGCAAGAGAGCGTCGTGATAAAAAATGCTTACGTTATCATCCGTAATTTTGTAAACACCCGGTTGTCGACTGTACGGCCACCGCGTGGCCCCCGCGTTGCGGTCCGCAATGTCCCATCGTTCATAACACGAGAGGAAAACTTGGGGTCTTATGGTGTACCAGCCGACTGGATCCAGCTCAGAGTGGAAAGGATCGCGTGCCTCTTGTAAGAACCTTTAAGACGCTGCACTTGCGGTGTGGGGTGGATACCAATGGCGATGCGTGCATGCAAGTATGTAAAATTTTACATCATACATGGCAGGCCTGTAAAGACGCTGTCTTCTTGACGCATCGCCTTAATTGTAAACTGTGGAAGCGATGATTCATACTCGTGTAGATCATGCCAGCCAGTCTCCGTGGAATGATGAACGTTCGAGAATTCAACACAGCCATGTGTATATGCCTACATGTAACGTGAAGGTTGTTGTATGTCATAGCTATACATATATTGTATACTCATCGGCAAGAATGACCGGGAGGACGACATTCTTTGTTTCAAACAAACGGGTGAAGTCGTCATCATCGAAACTTGCCAGCATATGGATGTAGGTACAAACGTACGAGAGGGATATGAAATCGAAGGTTGTTAGATCCCAGGTGAAATGCTTTTTCTCCCAACCCAACGTTCGAAAGCCAGCCAGTCAACACTTATTGGAAAAAGAAAGTAAAAAAATTTTAATATACAGTATGCCTGTTGTACCTATTGATAGCGATGCTGCGAATCTCGTTCAAATCTAATTGCCTTGTATCTATCGGGACGGAAGGTTGGCCTAACTGGAATTGACCGAGTGGCACCCTCGTCTTTTCCGATCCCTGCGGGAGTTCGGAGATAAATGTTTAAAAGCTCTAGGGGGTGAGTCTGTTCGGCGTTAATTGAAGATAAATTTGCCGCTTCTGGAATTCTTGGTTTGCAGGGTTGTGCTGTGGTGGGGTGGAGAAGCTAGCCGCAGGCAACGGAGCTTAATATTCGTACTCATGATATTGCGGTACCGTGGCTGACAACGATGAGGGTCGGGGGGTGTTGCAATTCGTACGGATGGATACTCGGTGTCCAGGTATAGTGTTTGTTGTACACATTGTACGTGTATAATGTACACACACCCTTTGTATGTACAGATCGTAATACCTGCATGCAGTACGGACACGTATCCTCCTCGTATATATCAACGTTTGCATTTTCGACACTCCCACTGTTTACTTTATTCCGGATTACACCTTCTGCATCCACGTACGTACCGTCGATCTTTGTATGCACTATTTACCGTTATTACCGTACCTGACGCCAAATGGTTTACTTTTCAATGCGAACAGGTGCTGCTAAGGCTGCTGCGGACATCCGGAGTCGATACGTCCTCCTACATAAGTGGACGCTACCTGGCTAGCCAGTCCATCGTGTAGACATATTATCTCCAGCCCAAGCACTGGCAGGTATGACTTCGATGATTCGATGGGAGGATTGATTGCGGATTCCATTTCACCATCGCTTATCCATGTTCCATGTATCCATAGGACGTGGAGGATTCGAGATTCCACTCTGTAGCTACCCAATGTCTTCTCCGTAGCATCCCTTATAGAATGCGGGGAACGTGGGAAGACCACCAGCTGCTTTTCTATCCTCGAGCGGACTGTACGTGTGCAGCCCATCCATGGTGGTCCTCTCGTACAATTCTACCCCATGCCTCAAGTCCACAGATATTCTTGGTATACATATACCGTAACTCGTTCTCCGACCACGCAATCTCGGGGCTACGTTTCCACTATCACGGAAATCATACTTCCATGAACCAAAGCATCGAGACGATCTTGATTTAACTTGGGTATAAACCTGACAAAAGTGATCAACGGTTACTAGGTTTTTGACACCTAGTTTTGACTAGGTGATACTTGCTCGTCATATTGGAATCTTCGTTCTATCTTGAAAACGAATACCAGGGGATCGACCTGGCGATACAGCTACAAGGGTGGTTTCAGAAAAAGTATTTGCAGAGCCTTCGGTCCGTCGGTTGCGGGAACCTTCGGAGTGAAGGGTGCGAGAGTCAATCCGACCTGCAAACAGTGCATGGATATTTTACTCGATGCTGATGCCGGGTGCAAACAAGACTCTCGAGTCATTTTCCGGTAGGTGGAATTCGAGATCGCCGTTTTAGGTGTGTGTGTGTAAGCACATAGCTTGAATGGATGTTTTCCATGATGACAGGGAGAAAGTGCACACGAGTGCAGAAAGGGGGCAGCGTAGCTTACATGTACAGTGTGTCGGCGTTGTAAGTTTGGTCCGCGTTAAACTAGGACCGTTTCTATTTGCGTTAAGATCTGTATATGTATACACACACCGGCCGACATTAATAGCTATCATTTCTCGGGGCACCGAACCACCCGCTGTTTAACCGCATCGCGGGGATGCCTATCCACCTTCCTTAGTTCTTCGAGTTATATAAAGTCTCGTGCATGGTGTTTCAGAGATTTGTTTAATCTCACCGCACTCTTACTGAACCGGAACTACTGGCCCATGTAGTATAATACGTACTGTATAACCGACAATCGGTGCATGGATTAAATGGTTGATGTAGTCTAGCGACGAAATCTTATCGCATATATCCATTCAATGAAATAATTATCAAGTTTGTTTTAAGGAAAGTTCACTCATTCACGTTATAGATTAGTAATGGTCATCAATCATGCGAAATGATCTTCTCTGATGTGTATGTCAGGTAACAGGTATCCAAGAGTACAAAGACAATCTCTTGGGAACCATTCGAATCCTCTCGGTGCATCCCAACGTATCTTCTTCTGATCCCCGTCCTCCATTATGCCAGGGACCAAGTACTGCCTCCGTAAACGTACGTACGATCAATTTAGAAAAAAGCCCGAGCCTTGGCTTGTTAAAACAAACATTCAACGCCACTGCACCGCGTACGCTGCGCGCGTTAATATTATACAAACGTGGTTAGTATGGTGCGTGTGCAGTGCGGACACGGATACTATACGCTCTATGCACCATACATCCCCATAACGACCTGCACCACGTATATATTTGGTGGACTGTTGCATTGTGTCCCGGAGCTCGATCGTGCAATGGTTATACGAATTGCGGTAATAAGGGTTGGCCGTGGGTTATCCACATCCATTCATCCTACACCCGATTATAGTTTTGTATGGGTTACCGCATACCTACTGGGCCACTTTGCCTCGGGCTTTTCGATTCGGCGGGTGCGGGCGAATGAAATCGTTCATCCAGGGGAAAAGCTGGCTCGGATTGTCTTTTTGAAACATTTTAATCCCGCTTATCCGAAGCACGTGCTCTTTCTATCTTTCAACGAAGAATAACCGAATGGTATGTGGTTTACACTACCCTGAACACTACTTGACGCCTACGGGCAAAATTATTCACCTCGGTAAAGCGCTGCTGCAGGGCTTATGATCGTTGATGAAAAGAGTATACGTATATAGATCGTTACCTGCTGCATTTGAAGACTCAAGGAAGTTTGAAATTATAATTTACACTTTGCAACGATCCTGTACGAACGACTTGTCGTATCTTACAAATCGTAACTGGTGTTTCAAGGAATTTGGAAAACCCTACACTGATTTCGACGAGTTAAACCGAGTGCTGGTCTTTCTCTTTATGGTCGGTGATTAAAGAGGTAGCAGTTTTTGATATCTTGTACACCTGAATCAAAAATCTTCAAAAGTCACCGTTGACGGATACCATGCGGAAATAGAGGTGTATTAGATACGAACCATGCAGTCAGTTGGAGATATCAAAGCGACGTGCAGACTTCAATCGGATACGCGATTACCAGGACGGTTCTCCGCGGGGTTTCCAACGATTTTGGAATTCCGGGTAAAAGGTGCCTGCCTGCCTGCCATCAGCAGCGGCGGCTCGTGCGGTAAACCGTCGGACGATGATCCATCTTTCGCGAAAACTTGGCAGCGATAATAAACAGGAGGATCTCTGGGAAAATGACGTCTCGTGTAGTATCGTAACTCGTCGTCGTCGTCGTCGTCGTCGTCGTCTTACCAGAGCTCGTTCCGCGTTAGGTTAAACGGCATTCTTTGAGGTTAGGTTAAACGGCAATTCGTGCCCCTGAATTCCGATTCGTCGATGTAGCCACGATATTTGACCATTCAGTCAGACACTCCTCACTTTAGCTGGCTGAGCTGTGGCGGCCTGGTTGAGATCAACGGAAGTATAGCCGATGTATCTTTTCGTGTTTGCTCGTAAATTTTCACCCCAAGTGATATAGGTGCCATCTTGTTTAAACTATGGCTCTAACTTATCACTTCAACTCGTAAATACCTACTCCTCTCTCTATAGTCTATGCTTGCCTTTTGGCTCGCCTTGCATCACGTCTATAATGCCCTCCTAGCTATCCCAGGCATTTCCTCTTCTCGATTGACAAACCAGCTGCTATATTTTGCAACCGGAACTCGTCGAGCCAGAAGATGAACGATGTCCCGTTCACGCCGTAGGAAATAAATATCAGAGCCGTTTGAATATCGATGGTTTTTGGAATTATCACTTTGCAATACGTCATTTGGTGGAAAAAAAGTTAAACTAATGCAAGTGTTTTTCGTTTCTTCGCTAATTGTGTTTAATTAATTCGAATATGAATTAGAATGAAAAATTTTATAGGTTATGTGGTGACAAAATGGCACCATTTTCAAATATTTCATTTTAAACTTTACTTCTACAATAGATTCCTGAAACAAAAAATAATTTTTTACGCCTTGTTCTTCGTGTTAATATTATTGTTCGAGACAATTTCTTTCCAGACTTTTTCTTTACCAAAAACAAGAGTTTAATAACGAGTGTGGATCTGATTTAGGGAGAAATAGGGTTGCAGGTTGTAGGTATGAATGAAGAACGCTGATAACCCGTATACATTTATCATATAATATTTATTTTCGATATCTCGCCAATTATGTCTCATTATAATCCCAACGTTTCACAGCTCGTTGAATGTGGATTCCTCCCGAGCTATATCTATTTATCTATTCATCTATCTATATCGTACGTTATACGCGTATCGTCCGTCCGTTGTAACTATTTCTCTCTCTCTCTCTCTCTCTTTCTCTCTTATCTTTCACTCCATGCATGTATGACCGCGTGATTGCATATATACATATTTATACTATATATATACGTATGGTAAATAACATATTTATAATAATTCAATACGTATACCTATATATACTATAATAATAAATATTTATGTCTGAATCCTATTATTTTTTTGCATTCACACGACTGCATCAGCTATAGTTATACAGTATAATATATATACCTATATACGTATGACTTTAATTTTTAACTCACTTATCATAATGTAATGTAATGTAATGTATTACTTGCTAAAGAGACTCAAACCTCGAATTCGGGAATGACGGTTTTACGATAAATGCACCAATATGACGTTCAAAGACTCGGGAGAAAAATATACATACCTACATTTACAATCATTCGGACAATATTGACGGGAATTCAAACTTGAATTTCATCAACTGGGCAAATATATACCTTCGAACGTAATAATTAATATATAAACCGTTCGTCATGAAATATTTTCTCTTCTCTTCATTTCTTCGCTTCTCGTTGTTATTATTATTACTATTATTATTATTATTATAATTTTTTTTTTCTTTCTTCTTTCTTTCAACCTTTATTTACTTTATTTTTCCATTTCATTTCATTTTTAATATATATATATATATATATGTATATATATATATATACCGAGTCAATAACTTTATTAATATACAGTATGAATTGTATGACATACTTATACATACATATATACATACATATTCATGTATATATGTGTATATATGATTGTGCATGTTTGTGTGTGTGTGTTTACTAATCAACCAATCGTTGGTCCTTTCGCATGGCGTGTATATTATACATGTCTAATATTAACATTCGCTTTACTCATATAATTAATATACAAGCAATCTTGCATATAGGTACATAGCAAATGAATCACCATCTATATACATACATATATATATATATATATATATTTATATATATAGTATGTATAGCTCAGATTGGATATCGTATCGTATTGTTTATAATATTTATACAATCTAAAATTTCATCTAATTTATAATAACAGGGTGGGTATTCTCGATATATTTACATATTGTTTATAATAATGATATTATGATTATTATTGTGATTATTATTATCATTATTATTATTGTTGTTGTTATATAAATATGAGTATGGCGTAGTGCGTGTGTGATGTTGATGATGATTTTACACTGGTAACATTATATCGCGGGCGCGTGCAGATTACATTATACACCTGAATATATCTATATATATATATATAAATATATATAAAAGGTATACCTTTAGGTATGTATATATTTGTATATGTATAATGACATTTTTTTTTTTTTTTTTATTTCACCGAGTATTTTCCTGCGTTAGTGCGATACCTGAATAAGCTTTCGAGAAAAAAAAAAAAAAAGAAATTTTTTCAACAATTTGTTTTTAATCACTCTCGGCTTTGCCCTATGATTTTTTTTTTTTTTTTTTTTTTCTTAAACCCATCTCAAAAATACCGATATTGATTTTTTCATGAAAAAAGAAAAATAAAAACATTTCGTTTCAGAGGTGAAAGAAACACTTTCGGAGTCGGCACCTTGTTGTTTTTCTTTTTTTTTCTTCTTTAAACGTTTTTTCTAGCTGTTCAAAATCTGTGATAAAATTACGAAAAAAAAAACAAAATCACACGCGAGTGGGTTTTCGAACTGGAGAAATAATTTTTAAATTCAGTTATCAAATCGGATATGCGGTATGTATTATGATAGCTTTTGAATAGGAATGAGAATGGAAAAAAAAACGTCCAAAAGATAGAACGAATGATTAAAAAAAAAAAAAAAAAGAAAACGAGATAACAACGTCCCACTTTGAATCTTGCGTGAAAATGTCTAATTTCGGAAACGAAATTTAAAACATTTTTTTTGTCATGTTTTACAAAAATCAATTTTGATGTTTTTGAGATGGTTTTTCAATAAATCATGGGGTAAAGACGAGTGATTAATGAAAATATGAAATTTTTTTTTTTCCTCTTCAACTTTTCAAGGGTCGCAGTTACGTAGGAAAAATCATTGATGAAATTAAAAAATGTCATGGTCAACCGTTTACTGAGTTGGCGTGGAATGCCCCATATATAATATATATATATATATATTCACACACATATCTACATATATATACCGTGTAAATCGTGACGTTACTTATGTAAGCGCGCTCCTGGATTATCGCGTTATCTTTTCGTTGAATTTCGCCTCTGACTCTTTCCTCATCCTTTCTTTATTTCTTTTTCTCTCTCTCTCTCTCTCTCTCTCTCTTTCTTTCTTTCATATATATATATACACCTTGCCTTTATGCTACATAATTATTTATTTTATTTTATTCTTTCCTTCCTTCCTTCCTGCTTTCCTTCTTTCCTTCTTTCCACCGCGAAGCGTGTCAACAAGAACAGCTGTTATTTTCCGAGTGTACCTTGAGTCAGACAATCGGCAAATATCGAGACGTGAATATTTAGACAAACAATATTTGCACAGTTGTTTGGAATCTTGTTAAATTTAGCTTTCCATTGGGTTAGGTCAGTCATTGTTTTTCCAAATGAGAACAATATTTTTTATCTCTCATTGTGTATCGAGTATCATGTCATGTTATTTTTTCCTTCCTATTCTCTCCTCTTGCATTCTAATCGACCCCCCCCCCCCCCATCCCATCCCTCGCACCCCTTGCAATACCGCAATATAAATTCCTATTCGTATCTTTTATCGTTTTTAACACAAAAACCCGTTTATACTTACATATTTCACCACCATATACCATATACATACAGACATCTATGGTATATGTAGAATTCAACCCCCCCTCCCTCCCATAAAACTCTGCACCGTGAAAACAAGTTTTCTCAATAATTATCACTCAACTTTCTTTTTTCACTCACAATCAACTTTATATCTGACACACGCACTTCTATCTCATTGTCGCGCACGCGATTCACGCATAAATATACGTATATACCTACTATATTATAATGACGTTAACTATTTTACACGTACACATTCATGTGTGTACCTATACATATATGTTACTTATGTGGATCGTATTACACGCGTATATATCTCTATATATATATATATATATATGTATATATATATATATATACACACACACACACACACAAATGTATATATATATATATATATACCTAATCGTGTGTATAGTGTAAACAAATATGCATAAATCATTTTAATTTACAATGTAGATCTATATACTATAGATTTATTCGTAATTTTTATACACACAATTTATATGTATATAACGTACGCGCTTTATTATAATATATATATATACATATATATCTATATATAAATATACATATATATATATATGTATAATTATATATACTTACGTTATATTATCACTGGTTTTTTTTTCTCTGCTTCTCATTATCATTATTATTTTTCATTTCCAAATATTCACAAGATGATCAACAACCACCTTTGGAGCTCGACCTCGCGCGTTTTCGGTTCCGCACCCTGATCATCGCGACCATTTGTCAGTTGGCCGAAAGCACCGCGTCTTCTCAATTCCACTCGTCAACGACGTCGCCGAACTCGCGTTTAACCCTGCAGCGAACCATGTTAGTACTACCCCCGTTGTATAATTCTATGTTGTTGTCGTAACGCTCAAGATCGTCTTCCGGTGACCTTGAGCATCGGTAGCCTCAGTACTTGTGGAGTGTGATCGGTAGGTTACCGCTTGTGCTCACCGCGTTGCAGTCCTGATAGTACCTGTGGTAGAGCGGTGGCGAGGGTGCTGCACCAGAGGACAACGGCGTTGGGGGACTCGACCTGGAACGAGGCCGGGAGGAGAGAGATGATAACGTTATCAACGGTGGTAACGAATAACGAAAAAAGACCAGATTCAGGTGTGTTGAAAGTCCTGTGCAGGCAAGATCGCCGATCGATCGATCGATCACGATCGCTAGAACCAAGGCTTCGAAACGTACCTGTAAAGTTGACAGCTCGGCGATTGCGTGTCCTGGTAAATACCCGCGGTGTCAGGACTCGAGGCTTCCTGGTACCATTGCGAATGGCCCGTTGGATGGGTGCGGACACCACTGGCCGACGGATTGTAGTCGACGTGGTCCATGATGTATCCCGCTGCCGCAGTGGTGCAGTAAGGTGTGTACATCGTCCCCGGGGGCGATCCGTTCGACCTGGATGTCGGGTGTCCGTAACTGGCCATCAGGGACTCCCGGGAGCTGGTGGGTGGCATCATCGCGGTGCTGGTGTTCGATTGTACCGAGTGTTCCCTCGCCGCCTGGAGTTCCCGGGCACTTTGGAGGTGGACGGAGCTCGAACCCACGGACCCTGGGTGACCACCGGACTCCCGCGAACCCGTCAGAGCCTCGACACCGAAGGAACTCGGGTCCAGACCCTGCATTCCATTCGCGTCCGTCATTCCAGCCACCTCCTGGTGCCCGTGGTGTGGGGCCTGGTGAGGCGCCTGGTGCGCGTGGTGCGGGGCCTGAAGATGCGGCGAGGCCTGGTGAAGAGGTACCTGGTGCCCAAGGGCGGACTGGATGACGCTTGCTGCCGCTGCAGCGACGGATCCTGCCTTCACTTGGTCCTGCTGGATAGGACTGTGCGCGTACTTTGCAGCCTGCATTCCGCAGTGGGACGACGTCAGGTCGGAGCTTGGTTCACGTTTGGGTTTGCACTCGACGTTACCCTGGAGTTGAGTCTTGTTCTGCTTGCTCGTTGGATCCGACTTGCCACCGAGATGGGAAGCGTGGTGTTGCTGTTGCTGTTGCTGCTGCTGTTGGTCTTCGGCACGTTGTTTGTCACCTGCAGCACTGGATCCCGTCGGCGCTAATCCTTGGCGCTTCAGGGCTTCTTCCTTCTCCTTGAGGGCGTCCTTCTTCTTGAACCGCCGTCTACGACGGAGGTACGAACCATTGTCGAACATGTTGTAGCTGTCCGGATCGAGGGACCAGTAGCTACCCTTACCGGGCTTCTTGTCGTCCCTTGGAACCTTGACGAAACACTCGTTCAGGCTGAGGTTATGTCGTATCGAGTTTTGCCAGCCTTGCTTGTTCTCGCGGTAGTAGGGGAACCGTTCCATTATGAACTGGTATATCCCGTTCAGGGTGATCTTCTTGTCCGGCGCGTTTTGGATCGCCATAGCTATCAGGGCGATGTACGAGTACGGTGGCTTCACCATGTCTTTACTCGGATGGTGGATGTGCTGCTGGGCTATTCCCGGATAGCTAGTAGCGTAGGTGCCGTACCTGTACTGCTCGTAGTATCCAGGCGCCGTCGCCACTCCCGGATACGACGGCGTTCCCATACCGACGGGAACACCGGCGTGCCTGTAGTAGGCGTTCTGCTCGCCGAACAAGGTGTGCATTTTCAATCCTTAAGGACAAAAGAAGCCCCAATTCTCTTCGTCCAGCGTCTATCGTTCTTCCCGCGTTTATCGAACCCTGGGTTCCGTCCGGTACACCCGCGACCCTGGAGGTTCACGCGGTCAGAACATCCCGACAGCAAATTTTATCTCGTATATATATATAAAAACACAATCGTGCCCGGAAATCCCGTAACAATTGTCGACCCTTGTGGCACGGAATCGATCCAGATCCCTGATTCCAGAGGTGACTGAAGACCGGTTCCCTCGCTCTGATGCTGACTCGCTCGATATATCGGACGATCTAGGGAACTGCAGCCTTCCGGGATCGAGAGTATCGATCGCTCTCTCACGCGCGCGCGCACTGACGATGAGCCTACGAGGCAACTGCAGCGGGTAATGATGCACCACTCGACGTGCACGTCGGTTTAGATCGCACTTTTAAATTCTCACCTGCACCTCCGGCACCTGCACCCACGTTATCGGTGTCCGTCACCGTTGCACCGTTGCAGCCGTGTGCGGTTCGTCTTGTGCGTTCTTTGACGCTACTCGACGGTGTGTATGCAGAACGCGGACACCCTGCTTATTCCTTCCCACCCCGTTTCAGATATCTTTATACACTTCCTCGACGAGGCCTCGCACGTCAAGCCATCCACCGTTGACGATAATTAACGTCCACAAATAACCGCGCGCGAGGATGGTATAGGACCTTATCTTTCCATTGGATCCTCGTTAGATGTTATCCACGATTTCAACAATAATTTTCTTCTATTGTCACTGCACACGCCCCCCACATAGCACCGCGCACTTATCGTATTCACGCGTGTAACAAACTTCACCATATATGTATGTATGTATGTATATATGCGTATGCGGATATATTATGCACTCGTTTTGTCGTTACGTCACGGAAGTAGCGTCCTGGACCTTCCGGTCACGTGGTGGATGCCTGATCTTGGGTGTCGGGAAATTTTTTCGTCTCGGTTAAAACGGGGTGACGAGAAATCGGGGAAACCGAGAACAGGAGCGTAGGAGTCTGGATCGGGGCCTGAATCGCGCACCGAGTATCGGCACCAGGCGCTTTTCGGTATTATGATACACAACAGCCCGTCGTTTACTCAGCCCCGAGTAAAAACACACTGCGGACTCGGCCGCGCGGTGCCTCGACGATGAACGCCCGCCGCCCTCGCTTCGCTTCGCTTCGTTTCGTTTCGTCTCGCTTCCTTCCCTCCAGACGTGAAAATTAGCCCGAGTTACTCCCGCGAAAGGGGCGGAACCGACCGTCAGGGCGGGACACGAATCGTCGAGGTCGTCACGGTGGGGACGATATGGAGACGGGAAACGGCCACTTCGAGGACCCAAGGAACGTCGACGACTCGAAAACGCGACACTCCGACGACTCTCGTTGGCTATGAACGAAACTCCGCCCCTTCAGGATCGGCCAATCATCGTCGACCTCGATCGATCGACGTGCCTTGGATTACCCCTCGAGGCCTCACCCCGTTTCGAGCTCTCCTCGTCTCTCTTTATCTATCTATATATTTATCTCTCTCTCTTTCTCATGCTTGTCAGCCACAACTGGGTCTTGTGGAACGAAATTACTACGGGAGTGGCAAAAGACGGGACGTTGAGCGAGAACGAGAGGGATAACCAACCGTTTCGACATTCGCTGAGAGCCAGTTTCGCGAGGCACAATATTGATTTTATGGGATTAACGAGCTTCACCTTATACCTCGTCTAACGGGTGTACCTACTTCGTTTTTTAATTCGCCTTACGCAATTCAGGTGCATTTTTACTACCCCTTATGGATTACGCCGATGATGATGATGAATGCTGCATGAATCATAGACCTGCAACTCTACACAACTTCCGATATTATCCACCGAGTTGATTGCATCCTTGCAGGATCTGATTTCAAGGTAATATAACCTATAAAATCCTACGTTTAATCCTAAAACGAAAGTAAGTATGTATAAGTGTTTAGCCACGTACGTCAAGTCTCGTCTCTTCGAGGTGGCAGAGGTGGAGATCTCTCTCTCTCTCTCTCTCATCCCCCCACCACTTCGAACTCCTCTTTACTTACCTCTCTCCCAGATCTTATTCCCTCGCGAAGGATTCAATTTACCGTCTGTTTTTCCAAGGGTTCGACTCCCGGCTTGTACAAACACTCTGGAGACACCTCGATCTTAGGACGGTCTCATTCGGCGCATAAAAGATTCGCCGAAAATTTGCGAAACCTCGCAAAGTCTCACCTTTTATAACACGCGGATCGTCAAGTCTGACATCAAGATTCGACATCAACGTATAATAATAGTAAGTACATAAGAACTCTTCACTTTTTATTGGATGAACGTGTTCTACTGACCAACTATAAATTGAATTTCCGAATCAAACGAAACTGCAGAAGCAAAATGGTGTATATACACCCTGAATTGGACCGAATTGGTTATTTAAATCCTTAATCGGAAAGTCGAGAGTGCCGAAGGGCATGCGATAACAATCATTATATAGGTTCCGAACCCTTTTGAAGTTTAACCAAAAGTTAGATTGTCTTCAGACTTGAGACGAGGAAAATTAACATCCAAGTGGCTCAAACTCTCCCCGCAGCTATCGACTTTTTGCAAAGGGTTTAAATAAAATGGCTCTCTCTCTCTCTCTCTCTCTCTGCTTACTAACTTTTTCCTTTTTCTATTTTTGCTGTATCTCACATTATGTACTTGTCCAATATCGCTATGGACGTATGTACGTACTAAACATCTATCTATCTATCTATCTATCTGAAGCATTAAACCTCGCACCATATGGCCTCGAGTCTAACACTGCAAATAAGCAAATTTCCCAGCTTCTATGTATGTTCACAGCCGAATGATCGTTGATATGCAGTGTCGTAAATTACACGACTAATCGGAATTAACAGACTTAGGCGCGATCAGGATGATCGATTGGCGGTAGTTACACGTTGGTGGATGAGAGCCGGAAGCGGAAGCTTGTCGTGAAAGATCTCCGTGTGCCGGGGTTTAATTTACATGAAATTAAGGGACGAGGTGGAAGGGGAGGAAGCAGGGGAAGACAGCTAGACGGTCCGGGTCGCCGGAGGACTCGACGATGGAATGGAGGTTAAAGCGGGCAATCCATGCATAGATATGTCTGTTGTTATTTCAAGCGAAAAGTAGTTTGTTTTTTTAATTGATATTTCGGTGCCGTTTTCCTTTGAAACGGCGGGGGTTGGCCGACGGAGAGGAGGAGGCAGCTCGCTGCGCGGGTACCTTGTACGTTTTTCTAAAGAGCCTCGCCGGAAATGTTTATGAAATTTTGAAACCTTTTAAAATAAACTACTACTCCTTGACCTATCCCACGGACATGGTTGCCATACGCTTTATATACCAACACACAACCACATATTATCCAGTTGTGTACGTGTGCGGTAGACACTCGTACATATTTCTCCACACACCCAACTGCGGCTTGTCTATCTCCTTTTTTTTTAACCTGAAACAATAAACTAGGTGCTATTTTGTGCAGCCAGCGTACTACTTTATACTTAGCGCATGTATGTAGTACCTATCCAACTACCTATACCTACACGTATGTGTCGACTCTTATTTTTCTCATTCTTTCTTTCTTTCTTTCTTTCTTTCTTGGGAAGAGGTATTCACAATTGAACGATAGACGGAAAAACTTGCAGAGAAATAAGACATTACGCTTCACGTGGAAAAGGGAATAAAATCCCTGTAAAATATATTAAGATATATGCACGAATCCAGTATACCTAAATTAAGGTTATGTAATACACGTCCGTTGTGCATATTATGTTATAGGTGTGGAAATTATCGGAAGGAAGGCTTTTCCCGACGTGGCCGTGAAAATTTTTCGTACGTTCTACGTGGCTGCGTGGATGATCATATATAAGACGGTGAATGAACCGCGTGTGTCTTGTCGCTGAGAGTCAGGTCGGAGCCTGGATGTTTACGCAAGGATGAAATTTAATTCCAGAGACCTCCGACCCGCTGCAGCCAGTATGTAAACCTATCCGAAAGCCGTATCCGACAGCGCGTCACGGAAAAAGCTTGCAGGCTAAGTTAACGAAAAAAATGAACGAAGAAAAAGGAAAAGGAAACAGAGAGAAGGGAAAAGAGAAAGAAGAAGAATAAGAAGAAAGATATTATAAAGTAACTTACTGCGAGTTGAAAAACTGTGCGGTGGAGGAAAATCAAACGAATTTATTTAAATTCTAATTAACAAAACTAATTAATATTTCTAATATTCGTCGGGATGCATTTTGCAGACGACTAGAAGCCGACGATTGGGTCTAAACTCTGCGTCTCGTCTCATGCACTTGACCAAACATCGACGACGACGACGACGACGACGACGTCGGGATCATCTGCGAACGATCGCGAAACGCGCAATCGAGCCGCGGGTATACGAAATGTATTTCACAAGGATAACAAACATCTCCAGGGTATTTTGAAATCCTTGCATCCCATCGATATACTGAAAGCATGGCATCCGCTTCGTCGGTTGTGATGTGCAGTCGATCGTGCCTCTCCTGATTTTATACCCTGCTGCATGTCGGAATCGATCATATATCAAAAGTCTCCTTTCTGCATTCCAGGATCGAGATATTAAGGCATCCGTCGCTTCGTGCAGCCTGATTCAGGAACTGCCGTATAGTGCAGGGGAGTTCCTGCTCTTGCGAAGGACCGATGAGTTGAAAAATTCCAAGGATTTCGGCCGGAGGAAAAGGCTAAAGTAAATATAACCAGATTTCGTTCGTTTCCCTCCTCAAAGTTCCAGTCCGCGCATGATGGTAGTCATACAGGGAATCCGACGATCCTTAAACATGAGGAAAAAGTATGACTGACGGATGACGTTGGTACCAAACTACTTTTCAATCTCTTCTTCATGTTCCTGCTTTTACGACCATGACGATTAGATTCTCATATCACATACCTACCTAGGAGTGCACTCGCTTGAGATAACAAACGATTCGACTTAATATCGCCAAAATTCTACTTCAAAGCATGTTTTTCGAACAATTATAGTAAATTTCTGAGAAGATTTATAGTATAGGATAGTACGTATAACGAAGCAGAGAGTGAAGTTGGTGACGTAAACGTAACGATTCATTTTTATGAAAAATCATCATTTCGCAAATGTAAGATCGTCTCATTGTCAAATTGAGAAATCTATTTTCAACGAGCCAAGGGTATTCAGATTGTGAAAATTGAACTCGTTTAAAATGCTTCTAAACTTTTGTAGAGCAATGACTTGAGTTTCAATATATCGTCACATTAAGGCCTTAGGCCACTCTAAAGGCCAAAAAAAATAGGCTTTTTGGGGATTTTTTTTCAAAAATACTACAAAATAAATCGAGATAACAGAAACGTGATTTTATTATTCATATCAGTGACTGCTTACAATAATTTTTTTGAAGCGATTTATTTCAAAATGGCAGCTGTGCAGCGTTTTTGCGACGACGTCTCCTTTTTCTCGGGGTCCACGGCCGGACTAACAGCTCCTGTAATTTTTTTAATCATAATGAGCCAATGAATTTTTTTGATTATATATAAAAACTGCTATAGAAGTACGTAGGATTTTTGCGATTTATTGATTTTTTACCAAATGGCGCACTTCTAAAGTGGAAAGTGAAGAACTTGCCTAAAAAATTGTCAGATAATTGTTAACAACAAATGTACTACGGAATATAAAAAAAAAAAATCCTACGTACTTCCATAGACAATGTATTTTCCAAGATATATATTCAAAATTTCAAATTAATCGGTTGAAAATTGCCTGAGTTATGAGTCCAGCCAACTTAAAAAATGCAGTATTAAGGACCAGACAGCCTTTTGTACTAAAATTCGAAAACCGAGTATTTAAAGGTTTTTTCCGGTCATAATCTTTTGGGACATGATTTTTGAGGTCCTAGGGGATCGATTTTTCGAAAATTCTACTGTGGCCCAAGGCCTTAAGTGGAAAATGGAAAATGTCGAATGAGCGTGGAGGAACGTGAAGAGATAAATAGAGGCAACGGCGGAGGAGGGTGGTGGGGGGGGGGGGGGGGGTAATAAGTGGTGAAATGCTGAGTGGATGGTAACGGAATTGTGGAAAATAAGCCAGAGCTGGCTTTATACCCCGGCCATGGCAGTGAGTGCATTCGATGTGCAAATCGGTTTACCGGACCGTCGGCTGACCGGCTCTCGAGCGTCCGGCGGCGAGCTTGCCTTCCGTTTCCCGGCATAAAACAACATTCGTGTGGTGAAAACATCATCCCCTGCATGCGCTCAGAGCGAGTGGTATCCGGATAGGCAGACAGACCCTGGCTGCCGATGCGGAACGACAGGATGTCGAAAGAAGCGCGAGATATCCGCGGTCAGAATTGTTACGTTTTTGCAAATGATATAGGTATGTGGATAATTCGTGACCAGCTTGTTTTAGAATTGAGGATGATTCGTCGAACGTAGGTCATTTTAGAAGCGTTTTTTTTTTTTATTCATTACTACGACGTTTCGGTAGGGCTGCAGCTTACCATTTTCAGGCTATATGTAACAAACACAATTTTTGAATAGAATTTGCTTATTTTAAGATTCACATTATAATATGACTAGTTAATTACTTGTTGATGTAGGTCGTAAGTTACACAACAATGTGAAATAATCTCAATTTTGAGGTTAGGAAACGGTTTTTACATATTTGTGATAAATAGGTTAAATATATACTAAATTACCAAAGCGAAAATAATATGTATAGGTAGTTAGGCACGATATTGCGCCATTTTAGACGCTTCGTTGCTGTACATGTATAAACTTTTAGGGTCGTCCTTATTTACGGCATTGACGAAGTTTTTCACCCACCCTAACCTCTAAATTGACTTAAAATAATTCCAAAACAATTGCATAATTTTTACAGATTCTTACCTCGAAGATAGTCCGTTAATTGTTGTACAACTTTCTTATGGAAACATAACATTGGAAAGAACTTTTTTTTCTCAGCATATATATATATATCATTGTAAGAGTAATAATGTGAAGATAAATCTGTAACTTTGAGGTTTTAATGAGCATTAGTATACCTAATACTACTAACATCACGATGCCAGGCAATATCGACAAATTGCACTTCCTCTAAATAGAAAAAACGAAAAAAAAAAAAAAAAGAAAACAGTTTTTAAGAAACTTGGATCACAAAGCGGACTATCTTAGAGTTGAAATGAAAATGTGAAAAAATGAGGAAATTGTTTTTGAATAATTTGAAGTTGATTTGCGGGATGAGGTGGGTGAGAAATTCGTCAACACCCTAAATAAGGTTCACCCTATTGTGTAACCCATAAACCTTGATTTGTAATTGCAAGCTCGTATACATATACCTAAGCGAAAGATTCTGCGGAACTTTCGTTGTGGCTTTCGGTGATCGTTGGTATTCGGTGGTTTTAAAATAGCTCTCTTTCCTCGCCGTTCCGTATCGTGGTATACGCGGTTGGTACATGGGGTTTTCAATGGTGTGCGTGAAGCGGTCTGCGTGCGGTGTTTGTTCAGCCGCAACTTCTCTAAATCTTTTGTGCACCGGAGGGTTGCAGTTGCACTACTAGTATACTCTCTCGGACCACGGAGTCTCGTTGACGTCGTCGTCGTCGTCGTCGTCGTTGTAATCAGCCGCGCAGCTATAAAATCCCAGACTTCCATCTTCTATTTAAGTTCAAATATAATTGGTGGCCCAACACCCAAGAATATCTAAGTAAACCGCCATAACAATTGCAATTTGAAAATGGCAATCATCGCGAGCATGACTTGTGATTTTTTCGACCAAGACCAAAAGACAATAATAACCGTCAATTATAACTAATCCAAGTCTCGAATCTCTAATTAAATTGATAAGATCAATGTGTGATGAGATTTAATTATACGAGGATATGAAACGCTCGGTATTTCAAATATAAGCAAAGTAGTTTGAGTGACATTCGGATTAATGAGGATAGTCACGTATAACTCGCTTGACAAATGTTACCGACTGACGTACAACAACAACAAAAAAAAACAATTCATTATTTTTAAACAAGGCATTGTATCGTCGGTTGACACCGTCTCTCGTTGCTGATGCAGAGTGAAATTCGTTCCGGAGCAATTTGGCCTGTACCGGTCGTCTTGCAGCGATACCAACTGCACAGCAGTGACTCGGAACAGCATAATATACCGGCCACCGGCGTCCGTCAAGAACGATCAACTATTAGGTGTTGGCATAGAGTCGTATCGTTTAGTCAGAACACAGATCAACTGACTAAAAGACACAGAGGCACGGCCAAGACAAACCTTAAATGCTTGCTAACCAAACAGTCGGTCTAAATTAGCCACACCTACTCAAACGGGTCCCCCCCCCCCTGCCCCTCTCCGAAACTCACCAGCTTTCTATCTGCCCCCCCTCCCCTCCCCCATCTGCACCTTTATACATGTCATACATGTGACTGTTATTATAACACGATGAGATATAATTTACACGTTCGTCCAATTAATTATCCTCCAAACTGACTGAATTTTTACCCAAAAAGGAAAAATGCTGTCACTGTGAAAAAAAATGCAGCGTGGACTTGGATAGAATATTTTTTGTCATGTCATTTCAACACTATTTGAGGTTAATATAATATCATTTTATTTTTAAGTTCTGAATTAATCAGGAAAATCGGTGAGTTTTGGTTAATTTTAAATTGTAGAAGGTCGATATCGAGGAAATTGGAATAGTATAAAGCGTCGAAACGACGAATAATAAGAAATCCTACGCGACACGGGGACTATAAAGAATTAGCTCGTATAACAGTACCTACCTATACCTACCTAAAACTATAACCTACCTACTACTATTTGTTCGGTAAATATACAGAATTCCTGAATGATCGAAATTACGTGTGTACCTAGTACCTATACCTACTATCGTCGAAAATACACCGTGTATAATCGTCTAGATTACAACGAACGTCAAATGGAGACACGCGTGTTTCTCTGTTGCGATATGATAGGTGCTGGCTAGACTGCAGCCTATGGGAGTCTCGTTCGAGCTGTTCTAAGCTCTAAATGACAAGTTGACTATTAATAGGATTAGTCCCAGCAACGCACACACGTCGAGTTTATCCCGTGTTCCCGTGGGCACACACGCGTGCGTATCTTCTGTCCTTCGTACCGCGGCATCCATGCGTGTGCACGTCTATACCTAGATCATCCTAGCACGGTAACTGCATCAGCATCAGCATCAGCATCAGCATCAGCAGCAGCATTCCAACACTAATAACTAAAACGTTTTGGGAATGGAGGAGCTGATGCTGTTGCTGCTGGCCCAGGCATCGGATTTATTTCTTCAGCCGCAGACAATAAGGAAGGAAATGGCCGATATGTTTTCAATAAAAATAAACCAGCCGGATTTTCGGGGTTGCGCGACCTGCGACGACGGGGGACTCAGGGGGGAAGTAGAGTGGGGTTAAAGAAAGTTTGTTTTCGTCTGGTTCAGATTGTGATGACGCGTCTCCCCCCGTTCCCCGCACTTCTCTCTCTCTCTCTCTCTCTCTGCACGGTCTGCCCGTGTCTCACACAGCTTGCTGCTCGCTCCTGATGTCAGCCTCTTCCATCCCCCAGGATATACTCGACGTCCTACCCGCGGTACTCCGCAATGTCTATTTTCAGGGATTTCCAAAAAACTTTTCAAATGTAGAGTCATTATTGCGTAGTGAGCGCAACTCGATCGGTAAAAGAGTACTTATAACCACAACGATCTATCTTTGGTATACCATTAAAAAAATTCAACACTCTGAAGAAGTTTTTCCTTCTATCTGTAATACAAAAACGGGAGGATTTCTCAGCTGAATGAAACGTAGAGAATATTATATACAAATCGGTACGGTTATAATTGTTTCCACTGACGATGAGACCGGCGACGCGATCACCGAGGGGCTACACATTGTACAAAATCGGGGGAACTGAACGAGGGCAGGGTATATACGAATTATGCAATGACAACCCTATCTGTCCGCACCAACCGCAGTGTATATGTATATTGGACTGGCAGAGTATTATACTCAGTCAAGATAATCCTCGGTGTCTATTGATATGCTGATGAAAGGACTTGTCGCGTGAAATTGCCACCCGGTGCACTGTGTAAGGCTAATACAGCGGTACACACGGACGTGTCTACACACGCAGCTTCCAACATATGTAGGATCCCGATATATCCGCACACCATGGGATATGGTATGATAAGTCCCAACGTTTCGTATCACCTACCGACAATCATATCTTCACCGACCAGCAGGTCTCGCGTACCTTTTTCTGCAGGGTGTCTTGACCCTTGACCCTCACTTCACTTCATCTCCTTGGATTCTTTTTTCATTTTTAAAAGTCGAGGCGAAGTGCATACGGAATGCGACATTTTGTATCGTGTTTATAGCCCACCTACCTATATGCAACGAGAACTCGTGATAAGATAAATTTCGTGGATCCGGGCTGAGCTGGAACAACACCCATCGAGTATGAATTAAGACCTCCCTTACGCGCTAAGAAAACATCCTCAATTGGCGTCCCGGCCGCGCTTCTTCGCCCATATTATAATCTCAACTACTTTACGACTTCGGCATGCTTCGGCCAAGACGTTATAACGACCTGCATCGTGATGCTCTTAACAACGGCTTTACTCGTCTCATGGTTTGGTATTATTTCACGCCCTAGCACCTCGTTGTTCGGCCTATCATGTGTCTTCGAGATGATACTTCACCACTCCGTTGTGGAATTCAATCATCGATTTTGATAGTATTCCATTCTCGCGTGATGGAGGTGCACATCGCTGCTGCGTCATACCTGCACAAACCATAAAGCCGAGAGAAATCCGGGAAAGCCAACGACGTGGTGGGTACAGTACAGTATAGAGCTTTCCTTCTCCAATATTGGATCTGGACGGGTATTTGAGAATATCCTCCATTGAGAGAACTCACCTCTTTAATATGTGTGTGTGTGTAAGAAGCTGAGGATGGATGAAGCAATTGTGGCAACCGGTAAGCGGGAGGTCGACGATCTTTCTATAACTCGTGACAAGTGCATCAGCATCTCACCATATTAGCCGACAACCGTTTCGTTCTACGTGCCTGCTTTGAGTTAAATTTTCTCTTTCTTTTCATCATTCCCCGAAATTCTTCGCTCGATTAAGACGCGCTCGTCTGGTCCTTTGTGAATGGCTTCAATCCTCTGTGGGCTGATGTGAATTGACCAGAAAATGGACAACAACATTTTGTCTGCGGCCTGTATATTGCGGGGGCACAATACGGGCACCCATAATACCAGAAATTCGTTCGTCGAGCAGAATAGAACCCCGAGTTGCGTCAGAGTGGATTATGGCTGAGATTAGGAGCAGGTCCCAGCTTCGGTGCATTGTTGATTCCAATGGTAACTGTATTAATACAGGCTTTTAGGTAGGCAGACAGATTCTGAGTTTATATTAAATAAACTTACCAACCGCAAGCGTCGACACAAGCTTGAATTTGGATCCTGGAATAGGGATTATTTTAGCTTTGTATATACCATATCTCTAAATTGTCAAATAGAATCATGTGTCGTTTCTAGGACTTTTGAGAGACGTACAAGTAAAACTTAAGGACATTCCCTGACGCCATGTTTAATGATTCCTGTACGTAATCCATCCTCCGAATATGCACACCAATTTACGTCCAATAGACTTGGTCTTTGATGACATTCAGAAGCCTGATGAAAATCGTACACCATAAATGGACAAAATGGATCTCATGAATGGTGCAACATATATGCAGTGCAGTTATGAACGGATATATTTGCCCAGTCATCTGTTTGCCCGTGAGTATTATAGGTATACATACATCTGCCGCAGGAGCTGAACCCAGGAGCGTGCCCTGCACCTCCATAATATATCAGGAGCACCGACCTTACCTAATAACTATATTATGCCTTCCCGGCCTCCGCGAGGCCAACCTGATGTTGTCTCGAAAAGCAATCCGTGTCGCGTAGAATAACAGTGAGATCTGCCCTGGAGTATAAGGTACAGGTTGAACTCTTTCTTTCCTCATCTCCTTCTACGCCAGCTAGCTTTACTTCTTTTCTCTTTCGCTCCGGCCTCCGAGCCAGTGTCTCTTGCTTATCTTATGCTCGCTTACTTTACCATCTCACTAGCTGGCTCTTTCTTTCTTTCTTTCTTTCTTTCTTTCTCTCTCTTTTTTTTCTCTCTTTTTTTGCTTGGTGCTTTAGACACACACGCGTAACGCGTGTTAACTTTAGACTCGAAACGGGCCGGTGTGTTTGGCCACTGCCCATTGGTCCCCCATTAGAAACGTATTATTACCTGCACCGTTGCACAAGACATTATATGGGGATAAAATATTTTCTTAACGAATAGCACCGACCATCTTGGAGCTACTAGGTACTTCTTCCTCGCCTTCTTCTTCTTCGGTGAAATTAACGACAAACGTGTGTAGATTTTTAACGACAATTACTCACGATTGCTCACGGATCAGTTTCTATGTGACGAAGAAGAACATTTTTAGAATACAAAAAATGCGTGTGAAATATCACGTGATCGCGCTCAATTTTCTGATGGTACCTATGTACCGGGCATTGTGCTTTATATACCGAGAGAAAATTATACTTGCGTGGTATAATACGAGCTCGAAAGTGATGGGTATATGTAATACCTACCTACCTACCAACCCACCTACCTATACGATGCGGAGGAGTGTGAAAAATAATTTCCCGTCGATATGTGGGGCGGTTATAAAAATATTATCGTAGGGGTGCGTGCGCGAGTGAGTGAGTGAGTGAGTGAGTGAGTGAGTGAGTGAGTGAGTGAGTGAGTGAGTGAGTGAGGGGTTGGCCTCTCTTTCAGCGGTCGAGGAGCGGTCGATACGCCGCGGCTCTTCCCCGAGGCTTGCCGAGGCTGGTGAGGGGCAGGGGGCACAATGGAGGGGGGGTGTGGCATTTGAGGACCCTGCAGGTTCCCCATGGAATACCTCGTGGGCATCGCCATTGGCTGTCATCGCGCAACGTGTCAAGCATGGCGGCCTCCTCAGCATCATTGGAAGCCAAACGGTACCGTACCACGTCACAGTTACGCCACTATGTAACGACATACGACATACCGGACTCCTTTCCCACGTGAACGGACCCATTATGTTGAACCCATTTCTGCCCTCAAGCATGCAGAGACTGCCTGATAGTAAACGTGAGGTAAATGGACTTCGAAGGCCTATCAATTGGCTCCCGAGTATAGCGAAAGGATGATTATCATCCACTATACCTACCTACTCCAGGAATTTGTCGGCTATGATTAGGTGGCTCTTGCTAGTCACAGGGACCAGAAACGGAATGATGAATGCGCGGATGCAAGGGATGATATACACGTGTATCTATAAACGGTGACAGAGTGCACTGCAGCATGCTGACTGTGTGCAGCGTATAACGTACCTGCACCTGGATATGGTAGAGCGCTTTAGCAGCCTAAGCTCGTTTCGAACACAGAGCTTGCGCGAGGAAGATTGATGAGATGTGTTTACCGCTAACTAACCGGCTGCCTAACCAACGCCACATCAGACGAGCTTCTTCCGCAGCGCATGGCGGCAAACTCGACTAATGCGAGCCCGTGAAGTGAACCCATTGAGAGGTTATGTGGCACGCTGCCGTGCAAGCGACCCGCGAGTCGTGGGATGAATGCTGGTGATGCAGGAGGAAGTCGAGGAGGAACAGGCGACGACAAATTGCTCGAATTCCACGGGGTTTCGCGGCGTTAAACTCCCAATCTGTACGTCTACACGTGTCTATATCCCGCATGTGCCCTACCAACCCACGCGTTTACACCGACACCGAGAAAAGACGAGCTGGGGTCAAACGTCACGCGTCGTTAAGGGAACCACCAAACTCATCCTCACGGTACGCGGCTCGACACTGTTACAGACTTCTTACGCTACCCGTCTACACGGATACAGATCCCGACGTCTTGTGATTGATGGGCTTTGAATCAACCGAAATATTATGCAGTGCAGTGTAGTAGGTACCTATACCTGATTTGAAAGCTGTACGAAGTGTATTAATATACTTTTACTCTTCTTGAAAACGATACTTGAGAGGGAAAGAAATTCCAAGGATCCAAATGGAGGTGATGATCAGTGATTCAAGGTATGTTCAACATCTAAGAACTTGACACGCTGATCTTTATAAGGATTGCAAATCCAAGGACTTGACGAGTAACCAATATGATACAATTGGTCAGAAAGGATGAGATCAGATGGATTGGCTGAAACGAGTTTTTCTCGATAGCGGAATGACGGTTGGCACCCTTGTGCTTAAAAATGATGGGCTGAATTAATGCCCACGTGGCATGGCACAGGGTCCAGCCATAAGACTACGTAATAGTCGATCTGGGGCTGGCATATTGATGGCTACATCTCCGGAGGTAGGTAGGTATATAAGAAAGCGTATATACGCGGGCTAAAACCGCCGCAGTGTGGGCTCCTTGGATTTCGGGTTCGCCGAAGAAGAAGCGGTTTGAAATGTAGAAAGGTTAACTACGGAGTTTATTCCTGGTTGAACAAACACAGGGATGGTCGCGTGCGCCGCGGCCGCCCACATATTTATAGATTTTATTTCTTTTACTTCACACGTTTCACGTGTATGTACGTATATATATGCATATGTATATGTATACGCCCTGAGCTCCTGCCTGCGTGCGTTCCCCGCCTCCATCCTCGCCGAGGTTTTCCTCTGTGTTCGTATGCCTCTGCGTAGGTATGTACATACGTGTGTCTCTTATAATACGTGAACGGCTGCAGTAGCAACTATACTGGATGAGGAGACTGACGGTCGACGGACCGCGGACACGGACGGGAAACCATAGAGACACCGTATAAAGACCAGAAACGGTTATGGCCTCGGCAATTAAAGGCCGGGTTTAACAGCCCGATAAATGTTTCGACGAAGCTTTAACATCTCCGTTTACCTCGAGGCGTGACTACATTACCAGTGCGGGAGGGTAACATCCCTCTCCCCCCCCCCCCCCCCCCCCCCCCCCTCCTCACAAACACGATGTGCCTAGTGGCACAGCTGGATCCAGTCCACGTGAGAAACTCGCCGAATGCATAATCATATTTCCAGTGAACCCAAAATTGGCCTGTCCATCTTGCCGATCGTCAGTAGTACCTACCGAAGTGACATTTTGGAAACCCTTTGAATCTTGAAAACGCATTCTGGACGCAGCTTCGGTGTAAAATAGTGAAAATTTTCGAGTACATATACTTTGAAGCTCGGAGTCGGTATATAACTAGGCAGGCAAAGATGTGTGCGGAAGTATATACATGTATACGAATTCTATAATCCAATTGAGAATGGGGATGGCCGATTGTTCGGCAGAGTCCAATTGTCGAATTGTGACGGTCTGTTATTTTTCTAATTCGTGCGAGTCTGCTGCAGCGGGCTGTTCGCGTACACCCCCGTCTTGTTTTCATTGGCCGTGCTTAAGGGTGCCGGTTGTTGTTTCATCCCCCTTGCCGCCCTTCGTTCTCGCCGCTGTGCTGACGGTGACGGTGACGGTACAGTATGCCAAGCCATTCGGGGCGGCGGGCTGACGTAGCCTCGCAGAACGAAGGTTATACCCAAGGGTGACAATGCTTCCACGAGTGTTATTCTAACGCCACAACGAGCAACTCAGACCGAGGCAGGCATACGGCGACAACCGACGAACGGCGAATGAAGCCCAAGTATACGGAGAACCCGGAGAACCCGGAGAACCCGGAGAACCGAGGCCCGGGCAGCCTCCTCTTTTTCCTGTATATTATATCTCAGCGGACTCAAAGGAAAAATACGAACTTTGGATCCCCGCATACTCAACGACATGTCAAATGTCCATTTGCAAATGAATGGAACCGGTCAGAAGGAACCTTTATTTTTAAATTCGAAATGTCTGCGATCAAACTGGTTTCCACCAAGTACCTACAATCTCCGATTGTTACAGAAATTGCATTCAATGCTGTACTTCCATCAACGCCAATGACGAAGTCTAGCTACTTAAAGGATAAAGTAACTGCACTACTTGCCTGTACACTAACTACAATGTGGTACCTATGTATGTACATGCCCGCTAGGTGAGCTTGAAATACACCCTCGGATCCCAGCCCATCTGTAACAACAAACTCGGACTTGCATTACTTCCCTTCGTCATACCTCTCCCGATTTTCCCGGTCTCGTCCCGTTTAACCTCATCTCCGTACTACGGGGTCTTATAGGAAACATTGGCGAATATTATACCTACAGCATTTGTCGCACGATCTTCTTCGAACGGTGTGTTTTGACTGTTGTCAATGTATGTGCATATATTTGGAAATAGAAATAGTCGTGCAAGGACGAGATGATTGAATCGTGAAGGTTGCGGTGTTTTTGTAAATTACGTAATAACAGTGGTAAAGGGTAACGTGCCGTTCCTTATATCATCACGTGTCAGGTTTGTTCATTGAGATAAATAAAGAAGAAGATGCTTGATCTCGATAAATATGATGAATAGATCAGTCAATCTTCTTGCGGTTATATGAAGATGAAACGAATGGCAGGTTTTCCCGTGTTTCTGGTTTACCTCTTCAGAGGAGAACTTTGTTTCATGTATCGATTGAATCGGAAACGTTTACACACCTAAAAAAATACCTATGATTGATTGAACCAAGCCACTTTCATTAAAAACGATTACGCCATGCGATAATCGAATTAGTTGAGATGAAAATAAAACACACGCGTCACGATTTCGATGTAACCATTGCGGCACCACATTTGCCAAAACATTTTTGTTGATCTTGCGGTTATCGAATAAACGAACCAAGCTCATTATACCTACAAAATGAAACGACGATGATAATATGACTCGGATTTTAGTAACCTTATCAATGTCAAGTGAAATCAAATTTTCGCCAAATTGTAGCGTAAATTTTCATTGCAAGCAGATTAGCGGGCGTAATAATAAAACGAAACTGAGGTGCATGAATGGATCAGAGAGAGGTTGAAAACTACGACCGCCTCCCGCTATCTCGAGCGAGCGACCGAATGAATGAATGAACGAACGAACGAACGAAATGTAGGTATAGTAGAGCGAGTAGTATAGTATTGTTTTGGTTATTTTGGCAAACCTAACACAACACCGTTTGTTGTTTAACAAAATAAATTATTTTGTCGCTCCTTCTCGCCTCGCCTCACCTCGCCTCGCCACGCCACACTTCGGTTCACCACATCTCGCCTCCCCTCGCGATCGTCTCTTCTCACACTATCTTTGTATGAAACCTACCGTGCAGACTAGGAAGAAGCAGACTGTACGACGTCGCGCTGTTGCTACTGCTGCTGCTGCTGCTGCTGTAGCATGTTGCTGGTTTGTAAGACACGCGTACTACTTCCGTTACGAAAACAACACGGTCATCCATCCATCCATCCATTTGTCGGCCAACGATTAGCACGCGATTCTATAACTGTTCCAGGCACCATTCTCATGAAAATTGATAATCACATCCTGCACAGTCGTACAATTACGTAGCCAAGCTGTTCGTAACGTGATTGACCATAGCTGACGCGAAGTGCGGAAGCCGTCAAGCCGTCAATCGAGAACTCAGGATTTGTGGTGGAAAGCATGCATCATGAAGGAATCCAATGGAACGAGTTACGTCACAGCTGTACAGATACGCGTTCGGTTTTCGCCAACCGGTTCAAGTAGGTAGCTATCCAGACATTTTTACTACTTCACCTACTGCCCAAATTGAACCCTATAGTGAAAACCTTGGAATTTGGTTCCTCGAATATGGGATGGCGGTGAAGCTCCTCAGCTTTGGTTTGAGTTTGAGCGATACCCGAAAAGTGCGGATGGATCGAAGGGATATACGCGCCGACGGCGCCCGCGAGCTCGAATATTTAGGGCTTAATGCTATGCGGTATCTACTGGCGCACTCTGTACACGTGGGCACACGTATGTAACTCACACACGACACGGGGTGGTGGGTACCTACTACGGAGCTTCCAAGTCAAGCTACGCGCTGACGCGTATTTATGTGAAACAATATTTGTGTTGGCTTCAAAAAGCGGACCACTATATCTCCGTCTCGAAGACGGCCCCCGTCTTCGCCCGGCTCGTTGGTTGAGCCCAGCCGCTCGAATGGCGATCCTGCGAGATTATACTTGACCCTTGAAAATCGGACAGAGATCAAGACCGCCTCGTAACAATCAAAATGCGCCCAATTGAGGGGTTGGAAATCACAATGGGCTATTTCTTGGGATGCTCGAGCAATCTTGGAGATCGATATAACGATACCTTATATATATGTACCTATACGTAGTTGCCTAGAGATCAGAATCATCCAGTCGAAATGGTTGCAATTCTGGAACCATGACGATGGGGTTTTGGACGTAAAAGTGCTTCTTTGGTGAAGAACGTATTGCCGATTTATCGGACATACATTTCGAGAGGACAAACAACCGCAGGATTTTCGGCCGGTATATGTCACCCTATAAGTATAATACTTGAGCTTTCTAAGTTGCAACGTCGTCGTCGCGAGGAAGACGGTTGCGGAGTCGGTGAGGCGGCGGTAGCGGCGGCGGCAATCCATTAGGTAGGAATCCCCTGGCTCCCGGCAGACACACCCTGACGCTATCAAAACACGCCTTAAAACTTATATTCCATCGGATGTGCGCCGGTGGTTGTGAGAAAGCCGCGTACGTGAGATAGAATAACAGAAGCGTTGCTGAGAGAGGGAGAGTGTGCGTAGCGTAGTTAGCAGCGCTGCGGAGCTGGCTGTGCGCGATGTTCCCTGTACTTGGGGGAACCATCCGTAGGGACGTTGACGCGTATGACTACCGCCTTATAATTATTGCCTTTTCCCACCGAGCCATCAACTCTGGGTAGTAGATAGGTATATATGTATACTGTTCAACATGTTTGTCTCTGCACATTTCACATGCAGCATGCATGGTGTTCGTTAATCACTCTGGCCCGTAGGCGACGGTCATCGGAACGGCTTGAATTACGATGAGAAGTAGGTACGGGAAATTCCTAGGGTTTAGTGGGTGCAGAGGCGGTAGCTCGCTCAAAAAATAACCCATTGGTATATGGCAGTCTAGCCGCAGTAGCAGAGCAACCGAGCCTGATGTGTAATACGGTGAATGTGTGGTATACTGGAATTCCCCGCAGTGCCAGATGTTTATAAATCGAGCCCGAGTCTCAAATTGTTTAATATAACCCGCATAGTTACAGTCTTCCGTTGTTATTACAACGGCCGAGCGGGGGATGTAAAAGAAGTGTCAATTTATGGTAAACAATTCCGCCTAGTGGAGGAATCGTTAAATTGAGATATCACGCGCACATGATATACTGCAGATATGCCTGCTCCGAAAGTATCGGACTTTTTTTCCAAAATTATTCACGACATTCTGTCCTGAGCCTTCTATTATACATATATATGGATCTAACGACTAATTGTCTTTTCATTGAACACCATGCATTTAGGTTTCTAGATTATTTCAACAAAAAAAAGTCCTGCAATTCTGTAATGTTATTTCTTTATATAGTTTGCAAATCGACATGTTTCATAAAAACGAACTTCCCACGAGAAATGACTGAAAAATTCTGAGCTAGAATGCCGTTGCAAAGGTCTCGATGTCACATGTAAGTATAAATTCACTTTTATGCTTGGTGTAAGTACACGTAACTTTCAAATTACTAATTCATTGAAGTTCCAAATCATTGAAAAACTGTGTTCCAAATACCGGTCAGGTTCCATATTCAAATTCGGATTTCATTATGAATGGCGGTCAAAGAATTCAGATCGATTGAGTGTGTCGCCATCTCGCGTAAAAATTGAAAGACCTAATTTACCGACGGTCAACGGAATCACCGATCGGTACATCCAAGGCTGAAGATAAATAATAATTCAATCGGTACGTCTTGTTTTGACGTACCGACTGAAACCATCGACATAGTCACTCATGGAGCTGTACAGTTTATGGTTCAAATCTGAACCAAAATCGCACGAGGTTAAGCGTGGACTTGAGTAGTGGCTTCTATTTTTTGATTTATCGTTTCCACAAGAAATATTATTGTACAATGATCATTCCAGTGCGTTGTTTTACCTGCGGTAAAGTAATTGGCAACAAATGGGAAGCTTATCTTGGATTACTACAAGCAGAATATACAGAAGGGTAAGGACGCAACTTCCGAGCACGAACATAACCTATTCGGTGTCGAAAACGTCAACAATAAATTTATCATTAGAACTTGAAAGAAAACTGTTCAACATCCTTAAATACTCAAGATCCATGCATTACTGCAATTTCAAATCATCAAGTGAAAAATAATGACAATATTCTATCCGCTATTTCTCAACTAGAGTATCCAAAGTCAGAACTGCCTTCAATTTTTTCAGCGATGCCCTCGACGCTCTTGGCCTGAAGAGATATTGTTGCCGTCGCATGCTGCTTGGACACGTCGATCTTATTGAAAAACTGCTGAATTACGCTCCGTTGGAAAAGTAACATGCAGGAAATATTTTGGACCACGATTATTACAAAACGCGGAGTAACTTGGCGCAAGAATATGGCTCACCTATCGTACATCGAGTAAGGTGAAAATTATTTCGTTGAACAAAACATTTAGCAATGCCAGAATTAAATCCATCGCAAGTAAAAATTATGCCAAGTTATTCAGAACAGATTTTTCCTTTTATTGAAAAAAAAATTGCTTATCTTACATATACCTTGAACTGGTTATAATCGGTTGTTTCGGTCGTTTCTTAAAGTATTATCATCCTTTTAAAAATGGTAAAACATTCTTGGTTGTAATATCTTAATACATGTTTTCTATTCCAAGACGAAAAAGATCTTTATTCAATTTTGTGATTTGGATAATTTGTTAGGACATTAATCAGTTCATTTGTACAAGTTGTAAATAATTATTAAATCATGATGCAGAAATAACAGTGATGGAGTTCTAACATATAGTAATTATTTTAGAAATAAATACACACCGAAAATATGATTTGCTATTAAATCAAATCAAAAATTTACAATTTATAAAAGTTCCATGTATTGCTAACGCGATAAATTTATTTATTCGTTTCTTCTAATTTTTTTTTTTTTTTTTTCCATCAATAATACCTATGAGACTTAGACTCTTTCATACACAATCAAAATAACAAATGTTTCAATAATCTCATTACACTTTCTAGTCCATAAAAGTATTTTCATATTTTCTCCCCCCTCTCTGGTAAAATATCAGGACGATTCTGGTCTTAATTCATTTAGAAACAACTAGAAACGAAACGAAACATAACTGTTTGTTAATTATTTAACAATATTGCAATTTTTATACTAAATCGCAGTTCGCATTCTGTGAACTCGATTGTAGAAGATCGTATCTTAATTATTTAAAAAATAACTTCGAATCAAATCCGTACAAAAATTCTTGAGTCTTAGGATTGTCTCTTCTATTTTCCTTGTACAACCTCGGATTAGTACCGATAATATTATTCATCTAATCGTCAATGATTCACCTTCTACTCCATTTTTCCCCCTGTTTTTCGCCTAATAATAATAATTTATTTATTCAACTTCCTATTACAAAAATAGATGCAATTTCTAATCTAATGATTCGTTTAGAATTATTCGCATAACTGATCGCGTGTGATCGAACAGTCCTAGTACCTATTACAGGTGAAAAAAAATACTATATTTCGTTAATATGATGTACATAAATTTTTTCTATGAGTAATCGATTACTTCGACTTTGGTGTGACTGTAATGATAATGCGATGGTCCGTAGATGATGATATAAATATGGTTTGTCTTAGATAAATTTATCTAAGAATAATTTTTTTTTTTATTTTTTTTTTTTGTTTTTCAATTGAATTTGAAATAAGGGCTTTAAATTCTCATTAATTGCGCGTTTACTTTTTACGTTACAGTTGCTGACGAATAATCGATAAAAATAGAAGCTAATTACTCAACTGTTTCCGCCCGAATTTCATGTCTGCAACGGATGAGGAAAAAAATGTTATGATTTCTCAACGATTCATTTACCGACGACAAGCGTGTCTGAGAAAGCCTGACAAATCGGGATAGTAATATAGTAGAAAAAATTTTACGAATCGTCGGTAAAGCGGGTGTAACATATGCGTCGCGAAATTATGAATAGTTAACAAAGTGTAAATCGAGGCAAGGCGTCTTCGCATAATTCGATTAATGAATTACACGAATAATTTACTTGAAGATATCTAGTATGGCAGTGTAAGTTCCAAAGACTAGAACCACCAGACCAAAAGTAGCCACGAGGATAGTTTTAACAATCAACCAATACCCTCGGCCAAATCCTTCGTCCCATCGAACAATCAGTTCAACGATTGGTGGCATGATGAGCCCCAATATGGAGAAGCACAGGGCGCCGATCAGTCCGACAAACGGCATTATCTTCGGTATTGCGACGGCCACCAATACTGAAATTAACAACAATGGCGTTAGGATGGGTTCAATTTTTTAAAACTTTTTTTTAAGGTGTCTCCCGAAAAATTTGTGACAAATACTAAGAAAAAAAAAAGTACATAAAATTGAATAATGAACGTACGTTGAACAAACACACGTCACACGCTTAATTATTTACATACTAACCAGCAGCCATTGCTAATGCTGTGCGAAGAACGTAATTGGCGATCTGCGGCCTCTTGAGAAAGTGTTCCTTTATACGGTTCCACGCGATTTCCAAGCACACGTAAAACTGCAGTCCGAATGTGCAGTAAACCGCGAGGGCGATCAGTACTTTGACAATTTGAGCAAGGCTGAAAATATGCGATTATAAATCGTAAGGATCAGCAAATCGAGAAATCCTAATCGAATTCAAGAAGGCGACGAAACGGAGTGTTGAAAGTCCTTACATGTCCTTTGAATCCAAATTCTTTACGATGTTGGCCTCAGTTCCGTCTCCGTACGCTGCGTATCCCATAAAACCGATGACGATGTACATCAGAGTCACGGCGGACATTCCTTGGTTCATAACTCCGCAAATACCGATAAACTTCTTGGGCGTTTTCATGTTGTTCTCAAGCGGCATCACAACACCTGAACACATCATCAGTGTATAGGTATACCATGTACAAATTTATTGGTACTTGTGAGTACGCGAATCTATTCTTTCCTCACCTATAGCTTCTATCGCGAATATCGAGATGCTGAAGAATGCCGGTAGATCCCATATCGACGTCGGAACCATATTTAAATCCGTGACTGGTTTCATGTTCACGACGAAGTAGTAGAACGTTATCCCGAGACCCACCACCATGAAGGCGTTCGCCACCATGGAAACCGGCGCGAGGTACTTTAGGTTTGGTACCCAACTCAGTAGGACGAAAGGCACCAGTAATATCGCTATCATACCACGCTCCGGAAGTCCCTCTCCCATGTGTACTTCTATTACTTGGTTTATGTTCTGGGCGATGATGACGGAGTAAACGGTGCACGTGCCGAAATACGATGCGAACAAACTCACGTCGATTATCACCCTAAAAAACGAACAAACTCGATGAGATTTTACTTCTTCTTCCTGATTCACTCTCCCGAGGATTCCCTGGTCAACTTATGTCATATGTATACCTTATCGTCTTGGCGTATGGTCTCGCCCATGGTGGACCGTTGGTGAACGCGCTTTGGGCGACCTCTGGGAAGGACATGGTGGATTTTCTAGTCCTGTAATACAACTTGTGGGCGCATTCGATCTACGAGAAAGAAAATTAATTAACGAACTTATAGAATGATAGAAGAGTCGGAGTGAAAACTTGGAAGCATCGATATTCGGAATGACCGGAGTGTCGAAAGTTCAAACATTCAAAAATAAAGTAACGATTGATGAATTGTTCGAAATCTTGATTTTTAATTTGTTTTACTTTTTTATCATCATGATTTGAGGTGAATATACTTACGTACACGTACGCACAATACGTGCAAATGAAACCGACGAATATTGTTAAAAATATACTGAGAACGAGTCCAGCGCTTTTGAAGGCGAACGGCATGCTCAACATCCCAGTGCCAAGACATGCCTTCAGTAAATGCGTAAGCGTGTCGCAGTTCCTGCAAAAGTAATGATACAATCGTTGGAGTTGAATTACTCGACTATCGTTTACCTGCATTATCACATTTTTTTAAGTGTATACTTTTTCAGGATTTTACTCACGTCGTGGGATTCGGGTTCTCGCGTTCTTTGAAAGGATCGAATCCTTTGTCGCCTGGCTGTCCGGTGGCTTCGACATCTCGCGCTGGCACCACTTGTACTTTATACCTAATTGACACATGAATATAAAACAGAATAATTAGTTACTTGAATAATTAATTAATTGGCAATAATAATTATTCGACCGAAAACTGCATTGAAGTGCTTTTTGGCACCTTGAGGATTCTAATGTTTGCTGATTTTGCTGCATCGATCACGTTATAATAATTCCTTATATGACAATGAAATAGAAACAGATGTTTCAGTGAATTTTTTCTAACGTATATCGTGGTCGTATAGGATATATATCGAATTTGCACAAACGCAAGTATCACCTGCGGTACACTAATTCAAAACGTACATGTAGATCGGCACAAGGTTTCAGAATGCGACGTGCAATAAATTATCTACCTGCAATATAAATTCGTCCACCAGGTTTGTCAGGTCTTGACATCAATTCTGATATTGCGCGACGCAATTGGGTAACGAGTTTGCCTTACAATATGCGTGCGAGTGTTTTTAAAATGTATTGTTTGTAAACCACGGCATAACGGTATCAAAATAATTTACAAATTTCCGACGTGGGTCGAATATGCGATGGATTAATATATATATATACGCGATTAAATTGCGGACGTACGATGATCAGCATTGATTATAATAATTATAACTTTCACAATTCGTTGTTAAATATATTTAAATATTATTGGTATACTGAGAATCATTCGAATAATATTTATGTTAATTAACTTTTACGTACCATGTATACGGCGCGATAATATATTATTTCCTCGTGGAATTTCCACTTTTTACGCACGTAATGTAAGGTTTTTGGACGATTATTATTATACCTCTGCAGTATTCTCTCATATAAATTGTATACTTACTTGCCGGTCAAGGCGCCATCTTTTATTGCTGAACCATCCTGGGGGAGAAAAGTTTCCAGCTCCGTGGCTGGAGGTTCGGTTGCGCTAACCTGCGGTAGGGTAAAACAGAAAAGTTAATTTTTCGCAGAAATAAACTTGAAACAATTCGCTATAAAAATGGGACACAAGTACGAGAAACATACATTTCAAATTCTCAGGCGAAATTCAATCTTACTGCTTTTATTATACCGTGTGTCCATGAGGAAAGTGCGCACTTTACGCGCATGCGTCAAGTCGTTCGAATTTTATTGGTGGACAGTTACCACCTGATTGGTATTGCATCGGCGGCTCAATCACGTGGTAACTATCGGCCAATAAAATTCGAACGACTTGACGCACGCGCGTAAGATGCGCACTTTTCTCACGAACACACGGTATAGACGTGAATAAATAACGAGAATAAATTGAGAAGAAAGCAAAATCGATTTGTATATAACGATAGTGATCGAGGCCAATTGTCTAACAGTTATAATTGGACTGTCGGCTACTTCCCGCAATTGATAGATCAGTTTATTAGATAACGAGATCATAACCTTCATTTTATATTCATACCGAAGCGGCGGTCAAGATTTTTCAACATCCCCTGAAATCGATTAGAATTTTTAATGTTATTTCAAGTAGACGCTCGAGTTTATACCGTTTCTCAATCACTGTTGTTATTGTTGTTAGGAATGATGATAATAACAAAGATCGTAATATAGTGTGACGACTTGCCATGCTTGCGGAGTTCCTCCTTTATCTCTGTTTCCAAATACTCCAGAAATCCGGTGATGTTATATGCCTGAAATCAAGCGTGTAAATAATACGTATGAATCTTATGTTATCGGGACCGTTTTACAATATAGATATCGATGGGTGTGACAATCAGAAGATACGATCATCACGTACCCTTAAAGTTTGATCAAAAAAATTGTATTTTTCAAAATTATTTTGAAGTTTTTTAAATTTGCAAAAAAAAATTTTTCCCCCACATCTGAAAATTATTTTTATTTTCTTTGGTTACAATCAAACAAAAAAAAAACGATTTAACGTATTTGAGTCCTCAAAAACTAAGTATTTCCATAATTACCACCCCCCCCCCCCCCCCCCCCCCCCCAATGTTAATGCAGCACGCGGTGAGAATTCATTTCACTTTATTCAATAGACAACGTTCGAATTTTTTTTTTTTAGTAGAAGTTAAGATTGCGGGATCAAAATATATTGCATCAATGTACATAAATCTTTAGTTTTAGATTTGAAACAATGCAGCTACGTAATGTGGACTATTTAAAAAAATGTCCATAGACGAATTAAGGAGGGGCAATTAGAGTTTGACACGCGGCAGATAAGTAAAAGTTGAAAAACACTAGTTGGATGAAAAAAAAAAAATTCGTTAAATTTTTGGTGCAACTTTCATTCACGTCATTATAATGACCATGATTGACTGCTTCTTTGAGATCAGTAGAAAATAACTGAAATAAAAAGTAATGAAAATCATCCCGCACAGATTAAACTGCTCTATAGATAATATGTTTATCATCGTATTCTTTTTGGTGCAAAAAGCGTGCAGTAAGGCACAATAAATGCACTCTGATGGGTCGAAGTTCGAACTGCAGATATGCATTATTTGTATTTATTAGAGATTACGCATCATGAGCGCGAAATATGCACAATTCCATTCGTGATTTCAAACTTTGCCTTCTCAGTTTTACAATATCGCGACTGTAAAAATGAACAATTTTCTCGATGTTTGTAAACATTTTTTAGAATCAAGAATCGACAGATTTTTACATATTATTGAACTATGCACCTTTAAACCGAATGAACGAATACCAGGAGATTTTTTTTTTTTTTTGCTATTAGCGCATTGCCAGAAGAAAGTATAAAATAATGTTTTTCAATTAAATTCAAGCAATGTATTAATTCTCTCTTGCGACGGTTTTATATAAACAATTTCGATTTCGTTATCAGACTGTACAAACTGAACTTCACGAAAGTCATCTGCGATGCAGTATTTATATATACATACGTATCGCTCAGGAATAATAATATATAACATAATATGCAGCGAGTAATCAAAACATTATCTGCATAAATTACAACACCTATTATATAACTACATATAATATATTATATACCTGCACGGAACATTTTAGTCCACAATAACAACTCATTTAATTTAGTTTCAAATTTGATTATTTTTACTCTATAATATATAACACAGTTTAGAATTTATGAAGAAAAAGAAAAAGAATCTGAAGTAAACCTTGTGTGTGTGTGTGTGTTTTTTTTTTCTTTTTCTTTGCTTTTCTTTTTGCTCTTTACCTGTTGACGTTAATTTTTGCAACAGTGCCGACTACTAATGCAGACGCAATTACCGCGCAATGTAACCGAGAATATCAATAACACTATCGTATAGGTATATAACATAATGAAAACCGCAATTCAGGTCAAGTTCTCATTTTTTTTTTTTTTTCACACATTATATACGTGTAACAATACGCCAGAGATCGTCACGTGCCACCGAGTTATCGCGATTACATTGCGATGAATATATGTGTGTGATTTAAGCGTGAAAAATCTCAGTGTAAAAAAAAAAAAAAAAAAAAAAAAAAAAAACAATGCGTACGTGCGTGGCGAAATCTAGAAAGAAATTTATCCTCTATTTTTTTTGTCTACAGGTATAAGAAATATTTTGGCGGGATAGGCAGCCACGCGCTGTTGATCCGAATCAATTACGCGGTAGGACTTGTGCGGCATCTAAATTCGTTTCACCATTACGACATTCATTGAATAAGCGACGACGGTGTCAGTGACTGATATAAAGAATGAGAAAAATAAAAATAACAAATATGGTGCAATCATACCGTGTAATACATGTACGCATATTGCGACAGGTTTCACAGATTAGAACCTATCGTATATGTGCGTTAAAAAAAAAAATGACTTTTTTTTTTTTTTGTATTACAATGATTTTTAAGGAAATATGAGTGTTTTCTTTTATTACAGTTTAATGAACTTTAGACGATTCGAATATTGCGAAATACGGTTTTTCCTCAGAATTCGAATCGTTACGACAACCTTATACTAACTTCAATATGTGATAACAATTCTCCATCTGAATATTCGTAGAGGCAAAGAGGCGATGCAGGTATACCGGATGCGAGACACGTTTACTACAAGATAGAAATTTTACGTGAACCTATTTTCGTGTATGATGTATACGGCATCCGAGGCGTGTCGTCTGATCGTCTTGGCTTGTATACGATTGTGCGAATCTATTCGCGTTCCACACGTGATGGCCTCTGCAGAAATAAGCGTATACTCACCTACTCAAGCGAAATACGATCGCATTGTTTTAGTTCTCTTTTGCAATCGCGCTATGCCTCGTATCTGCCTTGTTTCTTCTTTTTTTCTACTCTCGGCTCGGTCGGTCAGACAGAGATAATCGAAATATCTCAACGTCGTCAATTTTTTTATTTTCAATGTGAAAAAACGCTTCTCTTATCGTTAACGAAGTGTATTTTTTACATTCATTCTATGCGGATAATTGTTTCTTATAATAATATACAAACAATGAAGAGAACCGGTTTTCGTCGTAGTTTATCATTGTTATATCTACGTATTATTTCTGTGTGTCTCGGATTCAACGTTGCGAATTCTAGCCTATAGCTTATTTCATCCATATTATACATGCATATATGTATATATCGCATTATACGTATTGCATAACCTGTCAGAGCATCGATTATATATTATCGAATTGCTTATACGCTTGGCACAGACACACGTATAAGATCGTACATAGAGTATGTATCCATGCACTGCCATGTGTTACTTTTTCTATGTATATGTAACATATGTAGAGATTTACCGAGTTTCGAAAATACTCGGTATTTACACGACGAGATATTCCGGCAGATTCATAATATATTCGAACGAAACTTCACACCACCACGTACTGCGCTATTTATCGATAGAGGAGAAAGGGAAGCAAATTTTTCCACCTTTTTATCAATGCATTATCGACGTGATTTCTCTACGCTATCTTCGGATAATTATCATGTAGGGCCTACACGTGCAGATAGCTGCGTTTTGCGCATGAGCAAATTTCACGTGGTGAACACTTGGCGTACTCGATGTCTGGCAGTACAGCCAAATAGCCCCATCAACGACACACATATTATCATCCGAATTTCATCTACTCAATAATCTCCTAAAAACCAAAATAAATCCAATCATAAAGTGTATAATAAATAATATTTTATAAAATTGTTACTAAAAGTTTGAATTGAATTTTCGAAAGTCTTCAATTCTACCAGCTTGAGACGAAGGAGTAAAAAAAAAAAAGAAAAGCTATCAAATGTTCAGAGATTACAAAGTGACACAGAATCGATTCGGCACAGATTATTGTGCAGTTCGCGCGCTGATAAAAATTAAACCCTGAATTTGTCGTTATTTCAGTCGACGTCGAGACGCGATAGAATAATAGCAAAAAGAAAAAAGAATTAATTGAGAACGTCAGACGGAGGTTTGTTGCAACACCCACGCGGCGATATCGGAACCGGATGGTAAACCCCGCATTCAGAAACTGCCGCTACACGTGGTGGGTTTCACGCGGCTGATGCAACGACGCCATAAACTTTACGTCACCGAACTTATTCCCTGCTTGCAGCCAGTGATCTCACACCAAATCTGGTACACACACGCATGGTGCAAAGCTACACGTTACCCCGGAGCAAAAAAAGGAAAAAAAAAAAAGTTTAAAAAAAAAGAGAGAGAAGAAAAAAACAAACTATCCTGCAATTCTTTTCGCACGCATATGTTGGATTCGAATGAGATGAAAAAAAAAAAAATAATAATAATAAAAAAAGCAAATAAAAAAAAATAAATAAAAAAACACGTAGTCTCCACCTCACAGTTGAAACACAAACCCACCTTGTTACCAGCTTTTCTCCCGTGCGAACGGTGGCAAGGTGATGAAAAAGCCACGATATTTTACCGTCCCGAAAAATAAACGACGGCAACGACGAAGACGACGACGTGCTCGAAACCACCTCCCGGACCGTAACCGGCCGCCACGCTCGTCAGGCTCAAGTCTCGCCACTAACTTGTCTAAATTCATACAAGGGTCGCAGACTACCGACGCTGGCCCCCCCACTTTACCTAAACCCTCCCCGCCCTCGAACCGATGACGACGACCTCCCACTGCATCGAGCTCGACGAGCTCGACGGTACACAGACGCGGCACCGTCGCCGCCGACTCCTACACCACCTGCGGACTCGCGATGTAGGTACGAACACGCGCAAGAGACTGGATAACACACGCGATACAATGCGCGTCTGTATACCCCTACATGCATACGCAAGCTAGACGACCTCGGTTGGTAAGGTAGAATCACGATTCGGAGGCCGCTCGATAATCGTATCTCGTTATGAGAACGGTCCCGGGGCTGTAGGGGAACGGAACTACGAGAAACGGTGCGACGCAGTCACCGAGAAGTTAAGGGTCTTTTTATTCTATTCTTGAAATGCTGTTTCTTATAGCTGCATAATGGTATTTGCAATTTAAGAGAGGATTCATAGATTGTAGGCACATCGTGTGCCACGGATAATCCTCCGTCAGGTGTTATCCAGTCACGTGGTTTTACTCTACAGTAATGTTTATTATTAATACCTTTGGCTTACGGCTAACTTGTTTGCGGTCCGAAACAAAATGCGAACTCGATTCTATACGAATTATGCGACAATGACTGCCAATCTCTCACGTCGGTTGCGTCATCAGTCGTCATTGTGACATAAATTCGTATAGAATCGAACTCGCATTCTTTTTCGGACCGAAAACAAGTTAGCCGGAAAGAGGAGGGCATTGATGAACATTACTGTACATTCAATCGCTCTTTTCTTTTTGTACCTTTGTAAGCAGAAGCTGTCTGGCTTTAACGTGTATGTGCAGGGTATACACGCGTTTCGGAAAGGTGTTTGTACTCACGGGTCTGTGGACAGGTTCTTAGATCGACGGTAGGTAGTCAATATTGCGAACATTCGCGGTGATGTACAGTCGGTGTCTGTTAAGCGGAATACGAATACCCGGGAAGTTGGACAAGTCAATGCTGAATAAAATTGACCAAGTGAAAGGGTTTAGAGTTCGGGGATAAGCCATCTAGAAATGATGGAAAAGACAATCTCAGAGACAACACTAAAGTTGCAAACATTTCGCTCTTCTTCGCAAATTGTCCAATTCAAATTGGTATTTACTTTGTCGGGTGTACGCGTTCCATATATACCTGCTATTTCTACCTTGGTCTGAGGAATCTGAGAGACCAGACAAACAAATAAGCGACAAACTAGTAGAAAGACAAGTGGATACCCTCACACAGACAACGGCAATGAAGATAACGAAGTTATAAAATTACAGACCCACGCAAATGGGTCAATGTTTATATAATTCGAAGCAATTAAGGCAACCCGTTGTCCGCAACTCAATTCCAGTGCATCATCAACACACGATATATGTACTCCATCCGTACACCAGGCGACACTTATAGTCCAATAGCCACTGTGCCGTGTGCTGCTGCAGCTAAGTTCGGAAGTCCTCGGGCAACGATCGATGCACTATTTTGGTAAGGCGTCAAGACTATTTATAGATCTCAGTATAAGCACGTGACTTGGGTAATAGCTGGTTAAGGTGGCTCGATCAGGGTGTCGTGAGCAGCACCAAGGAAGCGACAGAGATTTCTCCTCGTTGCCGATCGTCATCTGGGACCTCTGACATCCGGAAGCTGCAGAATATCGGACTGTGAACTCGCGTTTCTGCACCTTCGACTTATTTACCATCATGTTTTTTACTGCCTCTGATATCGATTCACGTTAACACACTTGATTAGACTTTGCTGCTACTGCGGTCTCTTATCGCGCTACACCGTATAGCTATACATTAACGATAAAAAAAAAAAAAAAGTGGCATGGTCGTGAACGGCGCTGGTCTGCCGATCACAAATAAATCGGTCTAAGTCCGCACCGCGCGTGATGCACGAATTGTAAATTACCCCATTCTATTTTACATTTTGAACGACCTCGGCCAATGCAATGGCTCGTTGCGTCAACAGACAAGCCAGAGGAATATCACAATGCCCACATACTCCTCAAGCATGTATAACGAGTCCGTAATTCATCTCATGTGTTATTTATTATGATTTACATAATCACAATGACGGTTTATCGACGATTGTATATAATATCTTGGGTCAGCTGAGTAGAATTTCTTTTTTATTCCAGGGGCCAAGAATTAAAGATCAAATAGCTTCACCCGCTTCCTCACAAGTTTGAAAAGTGCCATTCCAGTATGGGCCTCTTTCCTTCGGAGATTAACGGCGGCAATAGCTTTGTGGGCTTGTTCTTCGAGTACCAAGTATTAACTTCGTGGAGATAGGGTCTGAACAGACTTGATATGGCGTCTTTTCGCTCCTCTTCGCTTCTCGGTACATCGCAGACTTCACGCCACTCTCGCCATCTTGGATCAAGTTTCGCTTCTTTTCGCTTCCTATCCTCGTCTGCCTTCTCCTTCGAGCATATCACCAGCTTACCTGCACTCAGCAATGATAAACTAGAGATAAGTAAGGTTAGCTTGAAAATTTCAAGTGGGCTGAACCAAGAGGGAGGAAAATGCAAAAGTTGTCCAAACAAATTTTCTGCAACCTTTAAACCGCATAACTTTTCCCTGATTCAATTGTCAATAATAGACGTAAAAATATTTCTTGAACAAATTTGAATACCTGTTCCAAGAATGTTTCGTGTATCGTTGTACCTACGTATATAAACTCGGAAAATTAGCCGTACTTTTAGTTCAGAGCAAAGATTACGGTTTTGGTTTAAAGGTTTCGAAGATAAGGCTATTCCAATCGTCGAAACTATATCGTAAAATCAATCATAGTTGCCGAAAACTGTGGCGTAGCAGGTTGGAACTCGTGTTCGGGTCTTGAAAAGCGAATAAGGGACCTGAGAGGAGTGGTTAAGTGAGCGAGCCGGTTTTTCTATTCATTTTCGTTGCAGGTATAAAATGCCTCAGACCTCTGTAACTGCTTATAACCTTTAAGGCCACCTAAATGGCCTCTTCTCCTTTTCTTATCTCGTTGACTAGACGCTTTGTAGTGTGTAATATAGCCCTGTGTACAGCAGCACTTAGCTCTGCGATAATAATTTTGTCGTCGTGTCGAATTAAATGCTATTATTATACATTATACGTGAGTGCAGCGGTATAAGATATGGTTTTCTACCAGCTGTATACGTCCGCACTTTTAAGGCCATGCAAAATTTTGTCTAAATTTAATTCTAACTTTTTCCTTGTGTATAATATGCCCAGATGGTTTCATTTTTTACCTTTCCTAACCCATTTCCTTTATATTATAAATACTAAAACCGCAAGCTACAACGGAAGTTCAGTTTCCTACAATATCTCTCTCAGAACTACAGAA